>NC_091561.1:38391748-38394248 GCF_042767895.1 Penaeus vannamei
AACCTTAATTCTTTATTTTCTTTTTTTTTCCTTTCTCTTCGTTTTTTATGTCAATTTTTATTGTATTTGTGGCCAACTGGGGAAGAGAGGGAGAAGGGAGAGAGGAAGAGAGGGAGAGAAATCGAGAAAGATGGAGAAGCGAAGGGAAGGAGGTGGTAAGGGAATGACAGAAATAGAGAGAGAGATGGGGAGGGAGAGAGATCTGAATAGACAGATAGATAGAAAGACAGATAGATAGGCAGACAAACAGACAGACAGACAGACATACAAGCATAGAGTCAGATAGATAGATAGATAGATAAACAAACAGAAAGATTGATGGACATATAGACAGATATATAGAAAGGAAAGGTGACGCATAGGAAGAACAGTAGAAGAAAGAGAGAAGTTATGAAGAAAAAAATGAAAGAAAATATAAACACAGATATACGAGAAAAAACGGAGAAAATAAAAGACATATAAAGGAAAGAAAAGAGAGAACTGGAGAGAGAGAGAGAGAGAGAGAGAGAGAGAGAGAGAGAGAGAGAGAGAGAGAGAGAGAGAGAGAGAGAGAGAGAAAGAGAAAGAAAGAAAGAGAGAGAAAGAAGGAGACCGACATACAGACAGGATACATAGATATATAAATAAGTCCACACAGTCACGTAGATAGATAAATATAAAGACATATAGACAAACAGATAGATAGACAAATAGACAAAAGAAATAGATAGACAAAATGACAAATCGACAAAGAGATAGACAAACAAACAATCCCCTAAATAAACAAAAAGACAGACAAACAAACAGACACAGAGACAGATAGATAAGAAAAACAGATAGACAGATAGACAGAGAGAGAAACAAGAAACAAAAAAGACAGACAGACAGACAGAGAGAGAAATCCGTAGGCAAAGGTCCGAACGAAACAAAAGCGGAACGTAAGTTGTTGCAAAAGAAAGTTTGTTTACGTTACGGTTTGAGACACCGGCGAATGGCAGGTCAATAAGGGGCCGGGAATGGGGGCAGGGTATGGGGGTTAGTGGGGGGTTAGTGGGTAATGGGAATTGGGGCAGGTTATGGGGGGTTAATGGGGTTATGGGGGGTAGTGGGTAATGGAAAGGGGGGCAGGGTATGGGGGTTAGTGGGGGTTAGTGGGTAATGGGGAATTGGGGCAGGGCATGGGGGTTTATGGGGGTTAATGGGGGTTAGTGGGTAGTGGGGATGGGGGGCAGGGTATGGGGATTATGGGTAATGGGAATGTGGGCGATAGGAGTTAATCGGTAATGGGGTAATGGAAATGGGGACATAGTATGGGGGCTATGGTGGTTATTGGGGTGCGAATAGGGGTGTTAAGGTAGTGGTAGGGTAGGGGAGGGTATTGGGGTGGAAAAAAATATGGGGTTTATTAAGGGTTTGAATAAATAATGGAAATTGTATGGGTTAATGGGGAGTGGGAATGTGAGGGAAATTAATGGGAGAGACTTGCCGAAAATTTGTGGATAAAGGGGGGGGAGGGGTTAAGGTGATGATATGAAAATGGGTCTTAATGACGTTTTAGCAAGTTAACGAAATTAGGGTAATGGGTAAGGGGCATTAAGGGAAGAAGATTCATGGGGTTGGGATGGGGAGAAGACGTCAAGATCCTAGTGTGAAAATGGGTATCTGTTTTTTTCAGCAAATGGGTGAAATGGGGATAATGGGTAATAAAAAATGGGTAGAAATGAGTTTAAGTGAGTCCGGGAAGATTCATGGGTAGGAGGAAGGGGAGGAGAAGGATGAGGAGGAAAGGGGGGAGGAGGAGGATGAGGAGGAAGGGGAGGAGAAAGAGGAGGAGGAAGGGGAGGAGGAAGAGGAGGGGGAAGGGGAGGTCGAGGATGAGGAGGAAGGGGTGGAAAAAAAGAAAAAATGGGAAGAAGAGGAGAGAGAAAGGAAGGAGTGTGGCGGTGGGGGGAGACTGGGTGAGAGATGGGCGTAACTTTTTTTTTTTCTTTACGTGATTCATGTTTAGTGTGAGATCTCTTTTTTTGGGTTATTGATCTTTCTAATTTACTACTTTTTTTGCATTTTCTCTTTTTTGTGTTTGTCTTTCTTCTCTGTTTTTTTTTTTTTTTTTTTTTTTTTTTTGCTATTTTCTCTTTCTTGGGCTTATCTTTTTCTTACTTGGTATTTCTTTCTGTCGTATTTTCTCTATTTTTTGTGCTTATCTTTCTTTCTTCTTTCTTTTTGTGTTTTTCGATTTTTCTTGTATGATTTCTGCATTTTCTCTCTTTTTGTGTTTATCTTTCTTTCGTGTTTTTTTTTTCTGTATTTTCCCTCTCTATCTTCTCTCTTTTTGCGTTTTTCTTTCTTCCTTCTATTTCTTTTTGTATTTTCTCTCTTTTTTTTCTCTATCTATGCTTCTCTTTCTTTTTGTGCTTATCTTCTTTCCCTTATTCCTTTATGCTTCAAGAAAATGTATGAATAAGAATAAATATCTTCACAAGAGAATGTATTTGTCCGGTTTCGATGCCATCTTCGTCTG
>NC_091561.1:38426748-38434248 GCF_042767895.1 Penaeus vannamei
ATATATATATATATATATATATATATATATATATATATATATACATACATATATATATATATATATATATATATATATATATATATATCTATGTGTTTCTGTGTGTATTTGTGTGTGTGTGTGTGTGTTTTATTGGCTGATAGAGGATTATATTTCTATTTATCATATGTTTGTTTATGATATACAGTATCTGTCTTTGAATATTCTTTTTTATAGTACTCATCCCATATACAAATAGAAATATGCAATCATAGATCTTTTACCTATGCATATAACATATCTATCCGTCTGTCTATCTGTCTATATGTCTGCCCATCCCCTATCTCTTTTTCTATGTCTATCTAACTATCAGTAAATAATTGGCCCAATATCTATTTATTTCTCTATCTATCTTTATTTATCACCTGTCTGTCTACCTATCAGTTTGTCTTCCTGTATGTGAACCTGTCTATCTATCCATCTATCTATCAGTAACTTACTCTATTTACATATTTACCGTACCGAAACATACACACACACATACACATCCATATCTGCTGTACACATACACATACATATAAGCACACACACATATTCATATTTACCGTACACATACACATACATATAAGCACACACACATATTCATATTTACCGTACACTTACATTCAAACACACGGTAACTCATACATATATATTTACGTACAGGCACACACATGCACATACACATAAGCACACACACACACATTCATATTTACCTTACGCATACACATACATTCAAACACACACAGGCACACACATTCATATTTACCGTACACATACACATACATTCAAAAACACACACACACATACACAAACACACACACACACACACACACACATACACAAACACACACACACACACACACACACGCACACACACATTCATATTTACCCTACACATACACAGACATACACACACACACACGCACACACGATACAGAGTGAGGTAACAGTACTCAAGAGTAGGGTTATGACACTGTGGTAAGAAAGGTCATATGACACGTGCTTTCTTGACCTTTTTTTTCTTTTTCTTAAGACGCTCAAAACAGACACCGTGAGACGAGAACGAGAAAAAGGTGTCTGGGTATATTGTCCTTTTTTTTTGAGGTGGGGGGTGGGGGCGGGGCGGGGGTGGGGGGGGTGGTGGTGGCTGGGGGTGAATTCTTTGTTTATTTTTAATTTTCCTTTTTTTTTTTTTGTTTTTTTGTTGGTTTTTTTGGGTGTGATTTGTGTTTTTTTCTTTTTCTTGTTTGTTTTGTTTAGTTTTTGTGTATATTTTTTTCCTTTGTTTTGTTTTGTTTTATCATTTTTTTCGTGTTTTCATTTTCTTTTTTGTTTTTGTTTTTCTTTTGTGGATTTTGTTAAGATTGGAGACAGGCAATTGAAGGGCAGAGGATGAATCTATATACATCCATACAGGCAGACAGACATAGGTACACACATATACACGTCATTATATACAGACACACCCAACAAAAATAATAAAAACACATACAGATACAAACAGATAAGAGAGAGAGAGAGAGAGAGAGAGAGAGAGAGAGAGAGAGAGAGAGAGAGAGAGAGAGAGAGAGAGAGAGAGAGAGAGAGAGAGAGAGAGAGAGAGAAAGAGAGAGAAATAGAGAGAGAGAGAGAAATATATATATATATATATATATATATATATATATATATATATATATATATATAGAGAGAGAGAGAGAGAGAGAGAGAGAGAGAGAGAGAGAGAGAGAGAGAGAGAGAAAGGTGGGGGGGAGGTACAGAAAGAGTGAGAGAGACAGAGAAAGAGATAGAGAGAGACATAGAAAGAAAGAAACGAACACATACGCACACACACTTACATCGATCACCTCCCCCCCCCCTTTATCAAAAAGAAATCACCCTAAATGACCACCAAAAAACTAAATAATAATTAATGAGACGGATAAATGGCCCTAACCACCTAACAACCCAACTACCTAACCACCACCTGCCTGTTTCACGCGAATATGACCCTTCTTAAACCGTCTATTATGCAGATTTTAAGAGCTTTTGGAACACGCCTCGGCTTGAACTGTCGCTCTGGTCGACTGGGTTGTTGTGACGTAAAGGTCGATTTGTTGTTGTTGTTGTTGTTGTTGTTGTAGAGATTCGGGTACGTGGGTGTTTTGATGGTGTTTATTATTGTTTTTTTTTGTGTGTGTTTATTTTTGTATTTGTCTCTATGTCTGTCTGTCTGATTGTCAGTGCCCCATTCTATTTCTCTTTAAACTTTAAAGGCGAAAATTATGTATATATATATGTATATATATTTATATTGTTTTTTTTTTATTTTTTTTTTCATTTTTTCACAACTTCCCGTAATCCCCAACCACTCAAAAAATTCCCTGCCTTTCCAAAAGCAAAGAACAAAACGATATATAAAAAAGCAAGCACAAAAAAGAAACAACAGCAAAACAATCAAACACGAAAAAAATAAAGAGAAAAAATAAATGAAAAAATAAAAAGGTGATAGGAACGCCATCACGATATTCCGAAGCCAAATTCATCACCTTCCCGCAGTCGTGATCGCACCCCCACCCCCCCCACCATCACCCCATCACCCCCCCATGCCCCGTATGGCTTACCCTTCTTCCCCTAAATATTGAGTATTTTCCCCCCAGTCGACGCGATGGTACTCTCTGCTTTATTTACCTTTTTTCTCTAGTTTCCTAATTTCGTCGTTTTTTTTTGTTTTGTTTTTCCTTCTTTTATCTTTTTTTTACTTGTCTCCTGTTTTTCTTTCTCTCTTTTCTTCTTCTATTTTTCTTTATTTCTTTTTTTTTTACGCTTCCTTTTTCTGTCTCTTTGCTCCTGTTCTCTTCCTAATTCCATGTGTCTCCTCCTCCTCTCCCTCTCCCTCTTTTTTTTCCTTTCTCCTCTCTTCCCTCTTTCTCCCTCTTCCCCATTTCCTCCTTTCTCTTCTGGATTTTTCTTTCTCGGAGACCGCACAAAGCAACCCCTCATTTTCCCCCCACGTCGAGTCATTTTTCCCCCAAGTCGAGGAAAATGGGACGAAAATTCCCCCAGATGGAGGTGATCTAGGGGAAAAATTCAGCGCGGGAAAACGAGTTCAAATATGGCGCCATTTATTTTCTTTCCAAATAGGTGCGGTTCTATTTTTTTGGTACGTAACTGTAATTTTCGCAAAGCCGGCGGTGATTACAGGGATATGAAATCGATTTTGAAATGTGGGTATTCGTCACCTTCAACGCTTTACGAATGGTTGGGAACACTGACACAGTTTCTCTCCTTTGTGTACATTGAGGGGCAAAATGCGGACATAGACGGGGAAAAATGAACCGAAATGACATCTACACACACACACACACATACACGCACAGACATACACACATATACTCATACACACACGCACTCACACACACTGACACATACACACACACACACACACGCAAACACACACACACACACACACACACAGACGCAAACACACACACACACGCAAACACACACACAAAAACAAACACACACATACAAAGACACAAACAAACAAAAAAAACACATTCATATATGTAATTATATACTGTGGCTATTATTTCCTCACCTTGTAGCGAAGAGCGGAAAGAAAACAAAACAAAACGATAAAAATTGGAACTGACTGATGCCTCCGGAAGTGTAAAGTACCGCCAAGAGTACATCACAGCCCCCCTCCCCCTCCTCCCTCTTCCAGCTCCCCTCACCCTCCCCCAACACCCCTTCCCTCCCCCCCCCCTCCTCCCTCTTCCAGCTCCCCTCACCCCCCTCCAACACCCCTTTCCCTCCCCCCCCTCCTCCCTCTTCCAGCTCCCCTCACCCCCCTCCAACACCCCTTTCCCTCCCCCCCCCTCCTCCCTCTTCCAGCTCCCCTCACCCCCCTCCAACACCCCTTTCCCTCCCCCTCCCTCTCTCCTCCTCCCTCTTCCAGCTCCCCTCAACCCCCTCCAACACCCCTTTCCCTCCCCCTCCCCCTCCCTCTCCCTCTCTCCTCCTTCCCCTCTCCCCTCACCATCCCTCTCTGTCTCCCCTACCACCCCCTTCTCCTCCCCTCCCTCCTCTCCTCCTCCTCACCCTCCTTCCCCCCTTCTCCCTCCCCTTCCCCCACCACCTCCCCCTCCCCCTCCCCCTTCATCTACCCCCCATCACTCCTTCCCCTACCTCCACTCCTCCCCCCTCTCCTCACCCTCTCTTTCCTACCCACCCATCCCCCACCACCCCTTCTCCCTCCCCCTTCCTCTCCCTCCTCTTTCCTACCACCCATCCCCCACCACCCCTTCCCTCTACCTCCACCCCCTCCCCCTTCCTCTACCCCACCACCTCCCCCTCCCTCAGCCCCTCTTTCCTACCACCCATCCCCCACCACCCCTTCTCCCTCCCTCTACCCCCCTCCCCTACTCCTCCTCCCCCACCACCCTTTCCCTCTCCCTCCACCCCTCCCCCTCCCTCACCCCCTCTTTCCTACCTCCTCCTCCCCCACCACCCCCTTCTCCCTCTACCCCCTCCTCCCCCACCCCTTCCTCTCCCCCCCCCCCTCCCCCTCCTCCCAGGCCAACACAGGACGACATTAGAGCGACGATTCCTCACGACTCCCGTGACCTGACCCCGGTTGAATGACCTGACCTACAGACGGGGAGAGTTGGCCGGTCTTTTTTTTTGCTCTACTTTAACCTCGGTTCTGGGAGTCGTTTGGTGTCACGTGATCTATTTATTTACTGTTTTTAAATTTCCTTTTTCTATGATTTGTCTAGTTTTTTATTATTGAGTTTTTTGTTGATTTGTTTTGTGTTGCTTCGGTTCTGTTTTTGTTTTTGTTTTTGTTGTTGATTGATTGATGTTTTGTTTTATTGCTTCGTCTCTGTTTTATTCCTCGTTTTCTTTGGTAATGTTCTTCTAGTCTTTGTTCTTCGTCAGATTTCTTATTTTCTTTCTTGCGTTTGTTTTTGTTATTCTCTTTCGTCGTCTTGTTAGATTGTTCTTCCTTTTCTGCTTTTTCCTCTTCTTTATCTTCTTGGCCTCCCTGTCTTCCTTCTTCTTCTCCTTTCTCTTCATCCACTTCCACCTTCTCCACCTCCACCTCCATCACCATCACTTCCAGCTCCACCTCCGTCTTCATCTCCCTCATTCACCTCCTCCTCCTCCACCATTAGCTCTGTCTCCATCTCCACCTCCCCTCTCACCTCCTCCAACAGTCCTCCTCTTCGTCTCCCTCTTTTTTTCCCTACTCCTTCTCTTTATTTTTATTTTTCCTGCTCCTTGTCCATCCCCCTTCTCTTGCTTCTCTTTCCTCTCCTCATTCTATTCCCTTTTCTTCCCTATTCCATCCACCTCTTTCACCTCCTCCTTCTCTTCCTTTTCCCCCTCCTTCTCCTCCTCTCCTCCTCCTCATTTTTCCTTTCACATTCTCTTCCATTTCCCCCTTTCCCCTCCTCCTTTTCCCCCTCTTCCTCCTCCTTTTCCCTCTCCTCTTCCTTCCCCCTCCTCCTCCTCCTCCTCCTCCTCGTCTCTCCTCCTTTTCTTCCCTTTTCCTCTTCCTTTTCCTTTCCTCCTCATCTTCCTTTTCCCCCTCCTCCTCCTCTTCTCTTTTCCCGTCCTCCCACCTCGCCTCTCCTCCTTCTCCTCCCTTTGCCTCTTCTCCTCCTCCTCTTCCTTCTCTTCCTTTTCCCCCCTCCTCCTCCTTTTCCCCTCTTCCTCCTCCTCTTTTTCCCTTCCTCCCCCTCGTCCCTCCGTCTCTTTTCATTTCCTCTTCTCCTCCTCCTCTTCCTTCTCTTCCTTTTTCCTTCCTACTCATCTTCCTTTCTCCCCTCCTCCTCCTCTTCCTTTATCCCTTCCTCCCACCTCGTCTCTCCTCCTTCTCCTCCCCTTTAAATACAACTTAAACCTTCAATAAAAGTGATTACCAAAATGATTCTCGATAAAAAAAATCTCGACTAAAACAATTAATGGATGACGATCCTAAATAATAAATATAATTGTTATGAATTCCTCTTCGTGCCTTAAAAATGACCTTCAACTGTAGATGTATATTTAAGGTTTTATATCAACAAAATAAACCTTCGATGTATATTTAAGGTTTTATATCAACAAAATAAACCTTCGATGTATATTTAAGGTTTTATATCAACAAAATAAAACCTTCGATGTATATTTAAGGTCTTATATCAACAAAATAAAACCTTCGATGTATATTTAAGGTTTTATATCAACAAAATAAAACCTTCGATTAAAAAAGGATTGGATTAGAATAGAATCAAGTTTAAATGTATTTTGGATAGAATTTTCCATTCTTTTGGGAGGAGAAATGAAAAAAAAGAGGATATTTGTATAATTTGTGTTACTATTACTGATCGTAGTGATGGTAGCGTGTTTTCCTTGATATAAAACTTGCTGATGTGGGTTTGTTGACATTATATATATCATTAAGAAAATGACAATAAGACAAGACTCCTATAAGGCTCAAAGCTCAGAATAAACACACACACACACGCACAGGCAGACAGTCAGACACAGACACACACACACATACATACACAGACACACACACACATACATACATACACACACACACACACACACACACACACACACACACAAGCAAGTCTCAAAAACAAACATTCAGCTCAGACTTCAAACAAATAAACAAACAAACAAAACACAAACAAGCCTGAAAACTCAGAACCCAAACAAAGAAACAAAACGCCCCCAAACAAACCCCAAAACAAACAAATCTAAAAAAACAAAAACAAACAAGTCTCAAAGGTCAGAATCCCAAACAACAAGAACAACAAACACACGAACAAACCAACGAGTAATAACAAACAAAAAATACAAACAAACACAAAAACAAATCCCAAAACAAACACCCACACCCACACACGCTCTACTTCCCGCTCTCCTCCTCCGATGGACCCCAAAAAGACCGGAAAATGAGACAGTGACATCAAAATGCATTTTCATTAGCAAAAGTGACTTCTCAAGCGTGTTAAAATGAACTGTGTTGTGGGAACGGCTTTGATGAGAGAAGGTCTGTCTCTCACGCAGATGGAGGGAGAGAGAGGGAGAGAGGGAGGGAGGGTGGGAGGGAAGGAGTGAGGGGGAGGGAAGGAGGGAGGAGGGAGGGAGGGTAGAGGAGGGATGGGAGGGAGGAGGGAGGGAAGGGAGGGAGGGGGAGGGAAGGAGGGAAGGGGAGGGAGGGGGGAGGAGAGAGGGAGGAGGGGAGGAGAGGAGGGAGGGAAGGAAGGGAGAGAGGGGGAGGGAGGGTAGGGAGGGAAGAGGGGAGGGAGGGAAGAAGAGGGAGGGAGGGGGAGGAGGAGGGGGGAAGGAGGGAGGGAGGGAAGGAGGGAGGGGAGGGAAGGCAGTGGAGGAGGAGGGAAGGAGGGAGGGAGGAAGGAGGAGGGAAGGAGGGAGGGAGGGAGGGAGGGAAGGGAGGGAGGGAGGGAGAGGGAGGGAGGGAGGAAGGAAGGAGGGAGG
>NC_091561.1:38439248-38444248 GCF_042767895.1 Penaeus vannamei
AGGGGGGAGAGTGGGAGAAAATGGGGGGTGGGTGGGAGAGGGGGAGAAAATGGGGAGGGTGGGAGAGGGGGAGAAATGGGGGGAGGTGGGAGAAAATGGGGGAGGAGGTGGGGGAGGAGGGGGTGAAAGGGAAAGGAAAGAAAAGAGAGAATGGGAGAAGAGAAGGAAGAATTGAAAAGAAGAAATAACAGAAATTAGGGAATAGGGGGAAGTAGGAGTAGAAAAAATAGAAATGATGAACGATACAGCAAAAGAGAATGAAAAAGGATAACGAAATAAGAGAATAAAAGAATAATTAGAAATCAGAAAAAGCGAGAGATAACGAGCACAAAAAACAAAACAAAAAACAAAAACAAAAGTACAAGCAGAAGAAGAAAAAGAAAAGAAAAGAAAAAAAAACAACAAAATCTTGCAAGACATTTTCTCCTTCTACTTCTTCCTTCCTTCCTCTCCTCTCCCCTCTTCCTCTCCTTCGTCTTGAATTTGTCCTCGCTCCTTTTTTTATTATCGCGATGTCCTTGCCCTCGGAAGTATGTAGGCGACGTCAGGATGTCTGGAAAGAAAGAGAGAATGAAGATAAGAGAGAGAAGGAACGATAGCTATGACCTTTTGGGGAATGCGAGGTTTAGGAAGAAGGGAAGAGGAGGAGGAGGAGGAGGAGGAGGAGGAGGAGGAGGAGGAGGAGGAGGAGGAGGAGGATGAGGAGGATGAGGAGGAGGAGGAGGAGGAGGAGGAGGAGGAGAGAAAGGTGGAGAAGAGATGTGGAGGTGGAGAAGTAGGAGAAAGGAAGAGGGAGAGAGAAGAGGAGGTAAAGAGAGTAGGGGTAAAGAGAGAGAGAGAGAGGAAAGAGAGAGAGGACACACACACACACACACACTTACACACACACATACACACATACACACAAACACAAGCAAACACACACACTTACAAACACACACACAGACACCTACACACACCCACCCACCCACCCACCCACCCACCCACCCACACACCCACACCCACCCACCCACACACACAGACACCCCCCTCCCCCCCCAGAACCCAACCTAACAACAAACCCATTATCTAAAAAACACACCAAATTCCGAACTAAATTAAACCTTTTTTAATTTTCTTTTCTTTCTGTTTTTTCCTTTCTTATATCAACATTGCAACCTCCATCGATTCTCACCTTATTACTTGCGGTTCACCCATGATTAAGACTCACGATTGCAATGGATAAATATGGTGAATCCCCCTTAGGTGATTTAGATTACGTCAACGGATTAGCTGCGGTGTGATAATGGGGGTTGGGGGTGGGGTGTGGGGGTGGTGGGGGTGGGGGGTGGTAGGGTGTGGGTGGGGGTGGGGGTGGAGGGTGGGGGTAAGGGTAGGGGATGGGGTGGGGTGTGGGGTGGGGGTGGGGTGGGGTGTGTGGTGGGGTAAGGGTGGGGGGTGAGGTGGGGTTAATGGGTCTATCTGGGTGATGGGGGTTAATGGGTTAATGGGAGGGAGGGTTGTGGTGTGGATTACTAGGTCAATGGGAAGGTGGTGATGGATATTAATGGGTTAATGGGGTAAGAGATGGGTAATGGATGTTAATGGGTTAATGGGAGGGAGATCTATGGTGAGCATTTCTAGATTAATGGGAGAAGAGATGGATGATGGGCATTAATGGGTTAATGGGGAAGAGATGGGTGTTAATGGGTTAATGGGAGGGAGGATTTGTGGCGAGGATTACTAGGTTAATGGGAGAAGAGATGGGAGATGGGGATTCATCGAGTTAATGGGGAAGAAATGGATAATGGGGGATAATGGGTTAATGGAAATGGATGATGGGTATTGGTGGGGGGGGAGGGAGGGGAATATTCGAATGAGGATTTTGGATCTAAGAAGGGTAGGAAGATGAGGTGTAAATAATCATAATGATAATGATAATAATAATAATAACAATAATGGGGTAGCGAAAGTGCTCGATAAATGCAGAAACTGGTGTGGGGGGTGAAAATGTACATGGGGAACAAGTCTCAATGTGAAAACATATGGATGAGAATGGGGAAAGGGAATAAGGAGAGCAGAAAAAGTGGGGGGAGGGAGGGGAAGGGAGGGGAAGAACGAGCATAACCCCCCTCCCCCCAAAAAAACAACAACAACATAACAAACCATTCCCCTTAAAAAAAGTGCCAAAGAAAAGTGTCCAAGAATCAAAATGAGGAATTAAGGGTACCATAAAGGGAGGGAGTTAATGGGGAGGGGGAGGGGGGGAGGGCAAGAGGCACACGTCCCTCTTGGGCAAGGTCGGATGGCAGTTCTCACGGGGTGTTGGATGGCAAGTTTTAGTGAATGCGGGGCGTTGTTTTATACTATTGTATCTATTTATACATTTATTCTATTTATTTATTATTTTTTTTGTTATTGTTTCTCTCTTTCTCTCTCTCTCTCTCTCTCTCTCTCTCTCTCTTTCACTCTCTCTCTCTCTCTCTCTCTCTCTCTCTCTCTCTCTCTCTCTCTCTCTCTCTCTCTCTCTCTCTCTCTCTCTCTCTCTCTCTCTCCCCACTACCTTTATTTCTCTTTTTCAAATCTGATAGATTATTTTATAATCAAAATGAGTGATTTACCATGAACTCTCTTTAGATAAGTAACATAAAAAATAGAAATAAAATCAGTCAGTCGACATTATTTTCAATTATCACTTATTTGTCTTTCATCTTTCTTCTTTTACTCTCGATTTTTCATTCTCTTTTTATTATTATTATTATTATTATTATTATTATTATTATTATTATTATTATTTTTTTTTTATAAAGATCGTCTTGTCCTCTCTTCATTTTCCTCTAATCATGCGAACTTTATTTGGTTTTAAGGATTTAGGATTTGGCGGATTCGTAAAATGAAGAGATGGATCTAGGATACGTAATTTTTCAATAAAAATGATAATAACAACAACAAAACAACAACAATGATAATGATGATAATGGCAATCGTAATAATGATAATGATAATGATAATGATAATAGTAATAATAATAATGGTGATGATGATTATGATAACACCCATGCTTATCATAATCATTATCATCATTATCATTCTTACCATTTTTGTCATTATTATTCTCAATTTTCAAGATTACATGAACCGCAAGATTATCAAATAGAAAACGAATTTGAAATTATTAATTCTTATCAATCACATTCTCATGCCAATGACGAGAATACCTTTTCTCATTCTTCTGGGACCAAATCATTTTAAGCTTCTAGAACATTCTATCGTCACGGTGATTTAACGAAAAAAATCATATTCTTGTGATTTTGATTCCAGTCAATTACAGTAATTTTTATTCGTAGCTGGATCTCTTTTCCTATTCTTTCTGTTGGCGACCTTTGGCATCTGTGATTTGCGCTCCTTCATACTTCGTGTTGAAATTACTATGAATATTTATAATATAGATGATATTACGTAATTATCAGTGGTCTTGTTCTTCTGAAAAACTAAATCGTGTGCGTTATAGAGATTATATTGTCTCCCCTCGCTGTGTCAGATTTATTTTCGATATGCAGAGCTTTCGTGGCATGTTATAGGCTGCGATTTAACCCTTTGTGAATTTTACCCCTTCAAGAAATTAAATACTCGATACATATCTTGTGAACTTACTACTTCATACAAGAAATGAAGTATGGAGAAAGCCAATGATAAACAACGAATTTAAAGAGGAGGCTGAAAGAAAGACAAAGAAAGAAAGAAAGAAGAAGAAAAACACTTCAACACAGAACAAGAAGGAAGGGATATATTACGTAATAGGACTCTAAACACTATAATTCGTTTGATATACTTGATACTATTCCATTTATTGTTGTTGTTATAGAGGTTTTAATATATTCCATGAGTCGATATGCGTTGTTTTAATATCTTGGGGACTTTCGTCTTTTCGTATCTTTATTTTCTAAGTCACTATGCCACTCCTTCTTTCATTTAGACCCGGAAGACTAGACACCTAAAACATCCAAAGACGACAGACACCTAAAGACTAGACAGCTACGGACGACAGACACCTAAAGACTAGACAGCTACGGACGACAGACACCTAAAACCTAGACAGCCACGACAAGACACTTCAGATCTAGACAGCCACGGACGACAGACACCTAAAGACTAGACACCTAAAACCTAGACAGCAACGGACACATACGGACGACAGACACTTCGGATCTAAACAGCCACGGACGACAGACACCTAAAGACTATACACCTAAGACCTAGACAGCCACGGACGACAGACACCTAAAGCCTTAAACAACCACGGACGAAACACCTAAAACCTTAAACAGACACAAACGACAGACACCTAAAACCTAGACAGCCACGGACACATACGGACGACAGACACCTAAAGACTAGACAGCCAAAGACAACAGACACCTGAAGACTAGACACCTAAGACCTAGACAGCCACGGACGACACAAACCCCGTGACCACCGTCGTTAACCATGATGGATGGCCAAGACCTTACCCGTGTTCATTCCCTCAGACGAATCAGGGTGAACAAAATGCTGTTCAATTTTCGCTGAACAAAGGAGGCGATGATACGGTGGGAGAAGAGTCGTGATCTTTCGCTTTTTTTTCTCTCTCTTTTTTTTTTTTTTTTTTTTTTTTTTAGTCTTCCGCTTTTATTTCATCTTTGCTTGAATACCACTTTTACCGTTATCTGTTTACATACTTTCGAGGTTTTGTTCTGCTTCTCTCTCGTTCTCTTTCTCTCTCTCTCTTTTTCTCTCTCGCTCTTGGTCGCTCTGTCTCTCTATCTATCTATCTGTCTCTCTCTTTCTCCCCCCCCCCTCTCTCTATCTATCTCTCTCTCTCTCTCTCTCTCTCTCACCTCCTCCCCCCCTCTTTCTCTCTCCTCTCTCTCTCCCTCTCTCTATCTCTCTCCCTTCCTCCTTCCCACCCCTCACTCTCTCTCTCTCTCTCTCCCTCTTTTGTAGATTAAAAGGAAACATAACATATATTTTATATAAATTCG
>NC_091561.1:38451748-38461748 GCF_042767895.1 Penaeus vannamei
GTTTCATTTATTTATTCTTTTCTTGTTGCTGTTTTTGTTTTGATTTATACCGTATGATTTATTGTCGTTCTTTCCTTATCAGATGTTTGGGGAAACAAACAAACAAAAAAAATCGACTTCAAGGAATTTTTTGGATGATCTTTTGGAAAACGGGTTCTAGGAGTCCGTTTGTTTTACTTATATTTTTCCCCTGTTGCTTTTTTTGTTTTCTTTTATACCGTATGATTTATTGATGTTATTTCCTTATCAGCTGTTTCGGAAAAAGAAGAATAGACTACAAAGAATTTTTTGGAGGATCTTTTGGAACACGGGTTCTAGGGATCAGTTTGTTTCATTTATTTTTTTTACTGATTTTTTTTTTTTTTGCTTTCTTTTATATCATATGATCATATGACCTATCTACCTGTCTATATATCTATCTAACTATCTACCTGTCTATATATCTATCTAACTATCTACCTGTCTATATATCTATCTAACTATCTACCTGTCTATATATCTATCTAACTATCTACCTGTCTATATATCTATCTAACTATCTACCTGTCTATATATCTATCTAACTATCTACCTGTCTATATATCTATCTAACTATCTACCTGTCTATATATCTATCTAACTATCTACCTGTCTATCTATCTATCTACCTGTCTATCTATCTATATATCTATCTAACTATCTACCTATCTACCTGTCTATCTATCTATCTGTCTATCCGTCTATCTATCGATATCTCTAGCAATCTATCTTCTTCTCTATCTATTCACTTATATTCTTATCTAATCACGTGTTCTCATCTATCTCTATCAATCTCACTTACTTTGCAATTGCAGTAATTTCTAATCACACTTTCATCACAAACTACTTTCCCGATTAAAAATTCCCGATTTGTAGACAAGAAACAGAATGTTGTTTGGTATTTGAATCTTTTTTTTTTATTTGCAAAAGAAGAATGTTGTTTGGTATCTAAATCTTTTCCTTTTTTTTAATTTGCAAAAGAAGAATGTTGTTTGGTACTTAAATATTTTCTTTTTTTTTCATTTGCACAAGAAGAGCAATTGCAGGAATGGTATGATGTCCGGGAATGCAACATCATTAGCCATGAAATAAAAGTTGTGAAACAATGTGTAATTAACATCTGTAATTTTTTTTTTTATACTCTGGGAATCTCGTGTGAATATTATCTTTGCTTGTGAAGTTTGTGTTTTTATGTTTATAGTGAATCTATGGTGCGCTGTTTATAGTGTATTAACGTGTCTTTGTATGAGTAAAAATGTGTTGAAAGTACAGTGTAAGTGTTTTTTTCACGATATGCATAATGTTTTAATCGTAATAATAATCGTATTAATAATAATCGTGAAAAACAACGATATAAGTAATGTTTTCATATAAAGTGTATTAAAGTATTCTCTTTAATTATAGTCCGTATCGCATGCCTCATTATAAGTCCGGTAGCAAAATATACATTAATTGGAAAAAATACCAATAAAAATACCACAAAACATCGATAAGAAATACATTAAAACGACAATAATACAAAGAAATATCGATAGAAAAAAAATACATCACAACAACGATTAAAAAAAAACAAAAAATAAACACGATTTTAAAATACAACACATCGCCAAAATACCGACGAGAATAAGGATCAAAATGCAGCCAGTTTATACGCCCGAGCAGCCGTATGCGTAGGAATACGACCCGCCTTGAACAGAAGCTCATCTGGCGCTTGCAAATGCACAAGCACGACGAACGGCAAGCAAGCAAAAGGTCAATAGAGACGAACGTGTATAATTTCTTCAGTCAACTTCTGCTGTCAATTCGCTGCAACTCCTGCCGTCTGTTTCTGCTTGTCTGCTTGGCTGTTTACCTGCTTGTCTGTTCGGTGTCTATTGATCGGCTTTGTCTGTCTGTGTGTCTGCTTGTCTGCTTTGTCTGTCTCTGTCTGTTTTGTTTATCTCTGTGTGTTTGTCTTCTTAGTCTGTCTGTGTGTGTGTCTCTCTGTCTGCTTAATTTGTCTGTCTGTCTGCTTAATCTGTCTGTGGGTCTACTTGCTTGCTTTGTCTTTTGTCTACTTGATAATCTATTTGTCTGTATTGTTGTCTGTTTGTCTGTCTGTTTAATCTACTTCTGCTTTCTACTCTGAACATCTACCTTTATCACTCTTATCATCTCTCTCTCTCCATCTCCATTATTCTTTTACCGTATGTCTATTCCGGATTTATTGGAGTTAGTTTTTATCTAATTTTCTTTTACTATTTATACTGTCACTTTCGTTTCATTATATTTTGTTGTTCTTTATTTTTTACAGTTATTCATTGTCTCCTTCATCTCCTTTCTGTTTTTTTTGTCATTCTCACGTCTTCTTCTTATTCCTTTCCTTCTCCCTCTATCATTATCGCTGTCTTTCTCTCGCTCCTTCATACGCTGTCTTTATTCTATCTGTTCCTATTCTGACGTCTTCCGATTCTTTCATTCTTACTCTAACACTCATATATCAGTATTTTTCACTCATTCTTTCATCGACACTTTCATATCATCATTCTTTATTTTCCTTCTTCTTTTTCATCACCATCACTTTCTCTTTTCCTTACTCTTCTCCACCATTATTCTCTTCTCTCCCACCATCACTCTCTCTTCTCCCTACTATTCTTCCCCACCACCACCCTCTTCTACCCCACCATCACTCTCTTCTCCATCACCATCACTCTCTCGTCGCCCAATTTTTCTCCCCCACCACCACTCTCTTCTCCCTATTCTTCTCCGCTATCATCACTCTCTATTCTCCCCCACAACCACTCTCTCTTCTCCCTTCTCATCTCCCCCATCACTCTCTCCTCTCCCTACTATTCTCCCTCACCACCACCCCCTTCTCCCCGTTCTCCCCCCCCCCCCCCACCACCATCACTCCCTCCCCCTAACCCCCCCAGCCCCCTTTCCTTCGCTCCCCCCCTGACCCCCCCCCTTCCCTCGCTCCCAGCCCATCACCCTCCGACCAGGACTGTCCAGAAATATTCCTCGTCGAGCACCACCATGTCTGCCCTCATGTCGATATTTGCCTTTCATATATTTGCACACTTTATTTGCACACGTGGGAATACCTCTCGTCACCTGTCATGTGTTTAACTGTTTCTTAAGAGTCGTGTTTGTCGAGGGAATTGCTTTCTTGTGACAGGAAACGGGTCTGTCGGGATGGTTAGATAGATGGAATTGTTATTATTGTTATTATCATTATTATTATTATTATTATTATTATTATTATTATTGTTGTTGTTGTTATTATTATTGTTATTATTATCATTATTATTGTTATTATTTTGATTATTTTATTATTATTATTATTATTATTATTATTATTATTATTGTTATTATTGTTATTATTATTACTATCATTGTTATTATAATTATAATAATAATAATAATTATTATTGTTAATGTTATTGTTATTATTGTTATTATCATTGTTGCTGTTGTTATTATTATTATCATTATTATAATTATTATCATTATTATTATCATTACCATTATCATTATTACTATTGTCATTATGATTATTATCATTATTATTATTATTATTATTTTCATTATTATTATTATCTTAACGTTTTGGTGGGTTTGTTCCATTTGTGTGATTTTCACTCGCTTGGGACAAAGGGTAGGATGTACAAAGCCACTTACAAATATATATACAGGTGCAGGAGAAGTATTTCCTTTCATATATATTTACACACGAGAATACACACTAAAACACACACAAATACACGAGCATACACATCACCCCCCCCCCACACACACAGGCACACACACACACCCACATACCCACACACCCACACCCACACACACACGCACACACATAAACACACACACATACACACACACACACACACACTCACACACACACACACACACACACACACACACACACACACACACACACACACTCCCCCACACACACAGACACACAATCATGCACACACACGCACACACACACAGACACCCTCCTCCCCACACACACACGCACACACACACACACGTACACCCCCCTACACACACACACACAATCATGCACACCTCAGCACGCAGACGCACCAAAAGGAAACACATTAATACACGGAGATTCGCCAAACCCTTGTGTAGAAATATGCAAACTCCTTTCGAGATGTTGACACAAGGCTCGTTCGGGTCGTCAGCCTCCCGACTCCGGAAGAATGAAGGTGATAATGCTGCTACTACTATCAGTACTACTACTACTATCTGTGCTACTACTACTACTAGTACTACCTCTACTACTACTATTACTACTACTATCAGTACTACTAGTACTATCTGTGCTACTACTACTACTAGTACTACCTCTACTACTACTACTACTATCAGTACTACTACTACTACCTCTGCTATTACTACTACTACTACTACCTCTACTACTACCTCTACTACTGCTACTACTATCAGTTCTGTTAATTCTACCCACACTGCTTCTGCTACTACTTTTACCACCACTACTACTACTCATACTATTGCTACTAATTACTAATACTCTCACTGTTACTACTATCAATACCACTATTATTTCTATCAAATACTACTACATCTACTCCTAGGACTATTACTACTGTATATACTACATCTACTATATCTTCTTCTACTATTAGACCTACTACTACTACTACTATTACTACTACTACTTCTACAACTACTACTACTGTATATACTACTTCTACTACTAGTACTACTACATCTACTACTACGACTACTGCTACTACCACTACTACAAAATTTACTACTACTGCTGTTATTATAAGCTGGCTAATAAGGATAATGATGATATTACTGTTATTATCATGCCTGATGATCGTAAAAACGGTGATAATGATAATGATAATATATGAAATAATTGTTGTAATACTGATATTGTCAATATCAATAACAATGATAATGATAATGATAATGAAATAATACTGGTAGTAACAATGATGATGATAACAACAATGATAGCAAGACGAAAGAGAAGAAAAAGACGAAAAGGTAATATTTCTTCCAATTAACAAGGTTCATTAGCTGGGACGGCAGGTGAGCGATTCCATACACGCGTCGAGAGGCGGGGCCCTTACCTGCTCAGTGGGCCCCTAACCGAGCGTAACGGGCTGATGGCTTTTTGTGGGTGGGGGAAAATCTAGGGGAAAAAGGCGGTGGAATTCTCGTTTTTTTACGTTTTTAGGGAAGATTGGGAGACGGGGAGGGGTATTGTGGGGGAAGAATTGATTTAGAAGGTGGGGGGGGATTTTTTGAATTTTGAAGGTGAAGAGAAAGAGGGAAGTGGAGGTGAGGGCGAGGAACCAAAGTAATTTGAAGAAAATGTCAAACGGTTGATGAATAAATAGCAAATACAGAAAACACGCACACATGTCCACACACATACACACACACACACACACACACATTCACACACACACACACACACGCATCTAATGTTATCATATTTTACGTAAGAGAGTGGATGTAATGAATAAGCAGTGACTGTCACCATGAAACTTAAAACAAATAAACAAACAACACTTAGAAGAAGAAGACGAAGAAGAAAACAAAGAAAAAGAAGTAGAATAATAGAAAAAAGAAGACGAAGAAGAAGAAGAAGTAGAAGGAGAAGAAAAAAACCCAAAGAAGTAGAATAATAGAAAAAAATAAGACAAAGAAACCGAAGACGAAGAAGAAGAAGAAGGAGAAGAAGAAGAAGGAACCAAAATCACTGAATCGCAGACCATCAAGCCGCGACTCAGTGTTGCCAACTCATCGTATGCACTTGCGGGACCTCGGCTGTTAACTCATCACCAAATCTCATCACCACTTTATCTCATCACTAAATATTTCAGCATATAAGATCATCGTCACTATATAAGGTCATTGTCACTATATAAGATCATTGTCACTATAACTCTAACCATATTTCAGCATATAAGATCATCGTCACTATATAAGGTCATTGTCACTATAACTCTAACCATATTTCAGCATATAAGATCATCACTATATAAGGTCATTGTCACTATTACTATGACTGTATTTCAGCATATAAGGTCATCATCACTATATAAAGTCATTGTCACTATGACTATAACCATATTTCAGCATATAAGATCATCACTATATAAGGTCATTGTCACTATAACCATGACTATATTTCAGCATATAAGGTCATCACTATATAAGGTTATTGTCACTATAACTATAACCATATTTCAGCATATAAGATCATCATCACTTTATAAGGTCATTGTCACCATGACTATAACCATATTTCAGCATATAAGGTCTTCATCACTATATAAGATCATTGTCACTATAATTATAATATGACATTACATACTATACGCAAATCACTATACATCATTGTCACTATAACTATAACATTTTGTACTGTATACACAATGCACCATATTTCATCACTAAATAGGAACATCACTATTACTCATCATTAAGAATTGTCATCACTATGAATCATCACCATATATTATCGTGATCGTAACTCATTCATAAAAATTGTTCGTTAACGTAAATTATCGTTCTAGTTCAAGGAAAACGACTGCAAAACACGTCAGATTTTTTTTTTTTTAAATAATATAGGCCTATATGTCCATTTAAGATACATCACCGCGAAGACTCATCACTGAAGTTCATCACCCCCCCCCCCCCCCGAGAAGAAAGAAGCTTAATAAAAAGAAGGAAAGAAATACATCATCACTAATATTCATCACAAAAAATGTCACAATACCCCACCCGACGCAAAAAGGAAAATAAAAAATGAAAGGAAGAAAAGAAAGAAAGAATGTGTTTACGTCATCATCATTATCATCATCATTATCATCATCACTATCATCATCATCATCATCATCATCACCAAAACTCAACACAAAAGACCCGCCCCCCAAAAGAGAGCGAGAGAGAGAAAGAGAGAGAGAGAGAGAGAGAGAGAGAGAGAGAGAGAGAGAGAGAGAGAGAGAGAGAGAGAGAGAGAGAGAGAGACAGACAGACAGACAGACAGAGAGAGAAAGAAAGAGAGAGACAGAGAAAGAAAGAAAGAGACAAACAAACAAACAGACAGAGAGAGAGACAGGCAATAACAGAGACAGACAGAGAAAGAGGACAGACAGAGAGAGAGACAGACAATAACAGAGACAGACAGAGAAAGACAGAGAAATAGAAACAGACACAGACAGACAGACACAAAGAGAGAAACGACCCCCCACAAAAGAAACCGCCACCCATGAGACAACGAAACCTCGCCTCCCTCACAGCTCTCTGAATCTCTCTCTAAATCATTCTTAAGAGAGGAGGAAATCCGAGAAGAATTTGATTGATTACTGATCTATATAGATTATTGGGTTTTGTGATGCTCGGGGTTTCTCGGGCTGCGACAGGTGGCTGCTCGCGGGGCCTCCTGCGACTGCTACGGGAGCTGTGTGTCTGAGTGGGTGTTAGGCAGGCCTGGTGTATCTGTTCATCTCGGTCTCTCGCTCTGTTTATCTCTGTTTGTCTCTGTTTATTTCTATCTCTCTCTGTCTGTTTATTTCTGTCTCTCTCTCTCTGTTTATTTCTGTGTGTCTCTCTCTCTGTGTTTATTTCTGTCTCTCTCTCTGTTTATTTCTGTCTCTCTCTCTCTCTCTCTCTATCCTCTTTCTCCCTCCCTTCCTTCTCTCTTTCTCTCCTCTGCAGCTCCCTCCTTCATCTCTCTCTCTTTCTCTCCCTCTCTCTACCTCCCTCCTTTCTCTCCCCGCTCCCCCTCCCTCCATCTCCCTCCCCTCCTCTGTCTCCTCTCCCCATCTCCCTCCTCCCCTCTACCTCACTCTCACCCTACCTCCCTCCTTCAGTCTTTCTCCTCCCTCCCTCCCTCTCTCTTCTTCTCCACCATCTCCCTCTCTCTACACCTCCCCCCTTTCTTCTCTCTCCCCATCTCCCTCCTCCCCTCTCACACCCTCTCCTACTTCCCCTCCTTCCGTCCTTCCTCCCCCACCTCCCTCCCTCCCTCCTTCTCCACCATCTCCCTCTCTCTTTCTCCCTCACCTCCCTCCCTCTCTCTTTCACAGACACACTCCTTGCCCACTGACATTGAAATAGACAGGTATTAGCGTAACTGTGTGTGTGTGGGAGAGTGTGTGTGAGCGTGTGAGTGAGTGGATATCTTGTTAAATTTATGAGGAGAGTGAGGTTAGTGTGAGTGTGGTGGGAGGGATAATGGGTGAGGATTTGAGGAGTGAGAGTGAGAGGAGGATGTTTGTGGATTTTTATTTATTTTTCCTTCGTTTCTCTTCGTTTTTTGTTTCTCTTTTTACATTCCTTTCTTTCTTTTTTTCTCTCTCCGTCTGTATTTTTTCTTTTTTTTATTGTATTATGTTTCTCCTTTTTTCTCTCTCATCTACCCCCCTCTCTCTCCTTTCTCATTCTTCTTCATTTTCTTCTACCTTCCTCTCTTCTCTATCTCTCCCTCCCTCCCTCCATTCTTTCCCTCTCTCCTTCCTGTCCAATCTTCCATAATTATTTCCCTCCTCCTCTGTCTCTTCCTTCCTCCCTTCCTACCTTTCTTCCTTCCCATCAATCTTTCATAATCAGTGCCCGGATGTGATTAGCGAATCGATCGAATATATTTGGCGATTGGAGGGACTGTCATCATGATAGACAGACGGACAAATAGATGGATGGATGGGCGGGAAGACTGTTATAGCGTGGGAGATTTTCAACCTTCCTGTCTCTCATCCTTTTTTCTTCTTTTTCTTCTGCTTCTATATTTTTTCGTTGGTGTATCTTCTCTGCTTTTTCTCTGCTTCTTTCTTTTTCTTTTTGTGTATCCTTCCTCCCTTTTTCATTATCTTTTTCTTTATATTTTATGTATTTCCTCTCTTTTTCCACTACTTCCCTCATTCCTTTCTTCCTTTCTCCTCCGAACATCCCTCTTTTTTTACCTTTTCTTTTCTCCTTCTTCATGCACTCCCAGAGAAGGAAAGATCGAACCTGAATAGATGACAATTGAGAGAGAAAGAGACAGGCGGAGAGAGGAGACAGAGAGAGAAAGAGAGAGAGAGAGAGAGAGAGAGAGAGAGAGAGAAAGGAGGGAGAAGGCAGACGAGAGGAAAGAGGAGGGAGAAGGCAGGGGGGAGGGAGGGGGGGAGGGGGCGGGCGGGGGGCGTGGCCAGCATCTCCCACGCTCCTCCCATGACCGAGGTGGTGTGTCATTAAAGCTACTGTGGAACACGTTTCCCGTTCCTGATTTTGAACGGTGACCGATTTTCTTTTTGTCGTGTCTCTCTCTCTTTCTCTTTCTCTTTCTTTCGGTGGTTTGTGATCTTTTATTTATTTCTCGATGTCTTTCTCTCTCTCTCTCATTCTTTCGTTTTCTCTTTCTCTCTTTCTTTCGCTTTCTCTCTCTCTCTCTCTCTCTCTCTCTCTCTCTCTCTCTCTCTCTCTCTCTCTCTCTCTCTCTCTCTCTCTCTCTCTTTCTCTCTCTCTCTCTCTCTCGCTCTCTCGCTCATTCTTTCGTTTTCTCTCTCTCTCTCTCTCTCTCTATCTCTCTCTCTCTCTCTCTCTCTCTCTCTCTCTCTCTCTCTCTCTCTCTCTCTCTCCCTCCCTCTTTCTCTCTCTCTCTCCGTCCCTCTTTCTCTCTCTATTTCTCTTTCTCTCTCTCTCTCTCTCTCCTTGTAACTCACTCTCTTTAGTCATGTAAATCATTAAAAATGTAAAAAAAAAAAAAATAAAACTCTAATGTAAAACAAATATATATAAGTAGATAAATAAGAATAATAATTCTAATTTCGATACACACATACCTAATAAAGAAAAAGAAAGATATACACAGAAAAACATAAACTTTCGATCACATCCAGTAATAGGTGTTCCAAGAGGAAGGTCTAGCGGCGTGCAGATGCTTCGTTCCCATCCACCAGAGTACTGAAATGAGGAATACCCTAATTCAACACCAAATAACATAGCAATATAACAAATACTTTAG
>NC_091561.1:38466748-38476748 GCF_042767895.1 Penaeus vannamei
TGACGGAGGGAAAGGGGGTGAGGAAGGGAGGGAGGAATGGAGGGAAGGAAAGAAAGAACGAGGAGAGGAATGAGGGAAGGAAGGGGCTTGTGAAAGAGTGGAAAGGAAAAGCCAAAGAAAATGGGAAAAGGTAGGGAGGAGAGAAAATAATGAGAGGTTGAGATAGATACGAGTAGGTGAAGAAAAAAGGATTCATAAACGGAGAGAGAAAGAGAGTGAGAGAGAGAGAGAGGGGGGGGTATTGAGGGAGGAAGAAAGAGAAAGAGAGAGGAGATAGATAGATAGATAGATGGAGAGAGAGAGGAGGGAGAGAGAGAGAGAGAGAGAGAGAGAGAGAGAGAGAGAGAGAGAGACGGGAATAGAGAGAGAGAGAGAGAGAGAGAGAGAGAGAGAGAGAGAGAGAGAGAGAGAGAGAGAGAGAGAGAGAGAGAGAGAGAGAGAGGAAGAGACCGAGAGATATAGATAGAGAGAGACAGATAGATAGATAGATAGATAGAGAGAGAGAGAGAGAGAGAGAGAGAGAGAGTCAGACAGACAGACACAGAGAGAGGGGAGTGGAGAAGCTGTCCATCACCCAACAATCCGGAATTGTTCAGATAATTTGTCACGGCCGAAAAAAAACCCCGCTTTATACAACAAAAAGACAGAAAGAAAGAAAGAAGAAGAAGAAAAAAAATTACCGGGGGTTAGATAGGCTTAATAACGTCTCGGCGCCTAGAAGAGGAGGAGAAAGTGTGGGTGTCTGTGTCCGCGTCCCGTTGCCATGGTTACCGACGCGCCTCCGAGCTGTCCAGGAACGCTGTGATTTCTTGGGATTATTCATTTACTTGTTTTGCTGTTTGGTTTATCTCTTTTTCTTTCTCTCTCTCTCTCTCCTCTTTTTCCTTTGTTGTTCTATATTACCTCTGGCGCATATTCTTGTGTATATTTTCTTTATTTTACTTTTACTTTCAAGTTCCTTTTTTTTCAAGGTCTCTATTTTTTTTCTAAACATCGTCATATATTGTACTGATGCTGATTAAAATACTATACTATTACTACTACTACAGAATTTACTACTACTACTACTATTGCTACTACTATCACTACTACTACATCTATTGCTACTAGTATTACTGCTACAACAACAAATACTACTACAACTATTGCTATAAATGCAACAACATCTACTATTACTGCTATTACTATTTCTACTGTTACTTCCGCTACTACTACCTCTGTTGCTGCTACTATTTTTACTATTATCACAACTGCTACTGCTACTACTATTACTACTATAAACTGCTATTATCACTGTCGCTACAACATTTACTACTATCATTACTATCACCTCCTACAACCATTACTACTACTACTACTTCTACTACTATTACTACTATCACTTCTACTACTACCATTACTACTACTGCTAATTCTACGACGTTAACTACTAGCGCTACTACTACTACTATTACCACTATTTAAAAAGTCGCTCACATAACCATTGATAACTACTTAAGTACCTATTATCATCTCTCTCTTGTTTCCGTTAATTCGTTCTTTTGTATTTGTTTTCCTCCTCTTTTTACTGGCATTATCATTATGATTATCAGTGTCATGATTTTCATTATAATTTAGTATCACTTTTATCAATACCTTGATGATAAAGAACGATGATAACGAGTGATAATGATACGAATAATGATAAGATGATGATGATGATAATGATAATTATGATAATAAGGATGATGATAATAATGATAATGATTATGATGCTAATAGCAATGATGATAGCAACCACAACGGCAATAACAAAAACAACAACAACAACGACAAAAATAATGATAACAATAACGATAATAATAATGATAATAATGATAATAATAACAATAATGAAAACTATTATTATCATGAAAATAACAATGATTATAATGATAATGATAATGATAAAAGTAATGATAATGATAACAATATCACTATAACTATCAAATTTCTCATCAACATGCATACTAATAAAGATAAAACTATCATCATAAGCATTGTCAACACCTGCACGACCCTATATCAACACTATCAATTGTTGTTGCTAATAACTCTATCACGATTCGACCTCTTTCTCTGTTGCAAAGAGAATAACCAACAATACGAACACAAACTCACCAACTCTATTAATTCTCCCCGCCCCCCTTATTGCAAAAAAAAAAAAAAAAAAAAATCAAATAAAATTGCAACAACAATGACATTACAACTCCGCCCATACACTTCACGAAAACCAACATCATCGCAACATCTATTCACCAAACATCATCAAAACCGATGTAGGTTATTGCATCATACAGCCACACAGCAGGGTATCATAGAACCGTTACTGTGTCATTGGAACTCCGTCCTTACGCTACATTGTCATAAAGAAAGAAAGAAAAAAAAAGTGTGTCAGAGATCGTCAAACAGAAAACGGGATTTAGGCCCATACTGAAAAAAAAAGTGAAATAGAGTTTAATGAAAGGATTTTTGCTCTCTTTCTCTCCCTAATAACCCGTTAAAGAGCCGATGGAAAGCCGACAGAACCCCAATCAACAGAGACGAGATAACGGCAATTAAAATGATGAGAAGAAGAAGACGTAGAAGAAAAAAAAAATGGTTTTGATGCCGTGGTCAATTAAACCTTGAAATAAGTCATTTGAGATGAGATTTCGCTTGGGTTTTGTTATAAGTTTCCTTTCTCTTCCTTTGACATGGATCTGTTGTGCCATCTGATGGGAAGGAGGCTGAGGAGATAAAAGAGGAGGAGGAGGAAGAGAGAGAGGATGAGGAACACGAAGAGGAGAAGGAGGAATAGGAGGAAGCGGAGGAAGAGGAGGAGGAGGATATAAAAGAGGAGGAGGAGGAGTTAGAGAGGAAGGAAGAGGAACACGAAGAGAAGGAGGAATAGGAGGAAGCGGAGAGGAAGGAGGGGAAGAGGCTGAGGAGGAGATAAAGGAGGAGGAGGAGGAGGAAGAGAAGGGAAGAGGAACACAGAGGAGAAGGAGGGATAGGAGGAAGCGGAGGAAGAGGGAGGAGGAGGAGGCTGAGGAGGAGATAAGAGGAGGAGGAGTTAGTGAGAGAGGAAGAGGAACACGAAGAGAAGGAGGAATAGGAGGAAAGAGGAGAGAGGAGGAAGGAGTTGAGGAGGGGATAGAAGTGGAAAAGGAAGAAGAGGTAAAAAAAGGTGGAGGCAGCCAAGTAGTAGTAGTAGGAAGAGGAAGACGAAGAAGAGAAGGAGGAGGAGAATGACTAAGAGGAAGAGGAGGAGGAGGACTAAGAGGAAGAGGAAGGAAGGGAGAAGAAGAAAGTGGAGGAGAAACAACAAGAAGAAGATGAGAAGTGCTGGATAAAGAGAAGAATAAGCAGACAAAAAAGAAGAAAGAAAAGAATAATAAGAAGAAAAAATAAAAAGAAGAAGAAGAAAGAAGAAAAAGAAGAAAGACAAGAATAACAAAAAAGAGAAGAAGAAGGAAAAGAAGAAGAAGAAAGAAGAAGAAGAAGAAAGACAAGAATAACAAGAAAGAGAAGAAGAAGAAGGAGAAGAAGAAGAAGAAGATGAAAAGAGGCTTTGTGTCGATCCCCTTTGAGAGCGCAGGAGATTCTCCGTTTTGTCTCGAGGGCCGGGCTTAATTGGGTTTTTATTGTTTGTTTCTTGTTTGTTCTCTCTCGCTTGCTTTCTCTCCCTTTCGCTCTCTCTCATTCCCTTTCTTTCATCTTCATTCTCTTTCCCTCTTTCTCTCCTTTTCTTTTTTTTCTCTCTCTCTGTCTTCTATTTTTCGGCTCTCTCTCTCTCTCTCTCTCTCTCTCTCTCTCTCTTTCTCATTCTTATTCTCTCTCTCTCCCTTTCTCATCCCCCCTCCTCTCCCTCTCTCTCTCACCCCCTCTCTCTCATCCCCCTCCCCCTCCCTCCCTCTATCTCCACGCACCCCTCCCTCCCTCTCTCTTCACGCCCCCCTCCCCTCCCTCTATCTCCATCCCCCTCCCCTCCCTCCCCCTCTCTCCACGCCCCCCCCCCCTCCCTCTAGTCTCCACGCACCCCTCCCTCCCTCTCTCTTCACGCCCCCTCCCCTCCCTCCCTATCCTCTCTCTCCCCCCTCCCCCCTCCCTCCCTCTCTCTCCACGCCCCCCTCCCCTCCCTCCCCTCCTCAGAAACACCTTATCAGCATAAATATCGCGTAGAGGCACCACTCCAGGGCCGCCTCCTTCGTCCACTCCTTCAGGTGACTCTCCCTTCAGGCTACTCCAGGCTATACTCAAGGCCCTTTCGCCACTCCTTGGCTCCTTGCGCTGAAATTTCTTCCTTTTTTCTTTTCTTGGAGGGAACGTCTTGGGTTGTTTTTGTTTGTTTGTTTTGTTTTGTTTGTTTTTTGTTTGTTTTGTTTCTGTTTGTTTGTTTGGGTGTTTGGTTGTCTCTCTTTCTCTATCTCTCTCTCTTTCTCGCTCTCTCCCTCTTGTCTTGTCTGTCTGTCTGTCTGTCTGTCCTGTCTGTCTCTCTCTCTCTCTCTCTCTCTCTCTCTCTCTCTCTCTCTCTCTCTCTCTCTCTCTCCCTCTCTTCCTCGCTCTCTCTCTCTCTCTTTCTACCTTCTCCCTCTCCCTCTACCTTGCTTTCGTTTGTTTCTGTTCGTTTGTTTGGTCTCTCTCTCTCTCTCTCTCTCTCTCTCTTTCTCTCTCTCTCTCTCTCTCTCTCCCCCACCTCCCTCTCCCTCTCGCCTCCTTCCCTCTACCTTCCTTCCTCCCCACCTCCTCTCCCTCTCCTCCAACCCCCCCCTTCCCTCACCCCCTATGAAGGAACTGAGGTCTAGCGAGCATCCTCCCCCTTCCCCCTCCCTCCCACCTCCTCCTCCCCACACCGTTATAGCTAACACGGTAACACGGTCCCCACACCGAGTCACGTGACCAGCGAACCGGAAGAGAAGTGAGGAAGAGAAGAAGATGAGATGATGTATTGTCAAAGAGATTCTTGGAGGCTTGTGTATGTTTGCATGTATGTTCGAGTGTATGTGTGTGTGTATGTTTGTGTGTATGTGTGTGTACGCGTGTGTATGTGTGTGTGTGTGTGTACGTGTGTGTGTGTGTGTATGTGTGTGTGTGTGTGTGTGTGTGTGCACAAGTACTTAATGTTCGTATATTTTAATATCTATATTTTTTAGAGTAAACTGAATGTTTAATCTTTCCTTTCTTTATGTATCTTGTGAACCATAAATTATATGTATCTTGTATTTATATATCTTATATTTATATATATATGTATCTTTAAACCATAAATTATATATATATATTTTTTTATACAAACCTGTATCTTTTGCGGTCTGTATCTACCTATCTATCTATCTATCTGTTTGTCTATCTTTCTCTATCTATCTATCAATTTGTCTACCCTTCTATCTATCTTCCTACCTACCTACCTATCTATCTACTTGTCTATATGTTTTCTTTTCTAACTGTCCATCTATTTCTCTATCTATCTACCAGTCTATCTATCTATCTCTTCACCTACCCATCTCTTTGTGTATGTGCTTGCCTGTGTATTTGCGTGCATACCCATGCATGTATACTTTAGTGTGTCTGTGTGCGTATTTCTATGAGGGGATGTATACGTGTCTGTATGTGTACCTGCATGTGTGCGTGTGTGCATGAACGTACTGACAATTAAAGTAAGTAGTGGAAGGAGAAGTATAGAGGGGGAGAGGGGGAGAGGGAAAGGGGGAGAGGAAGGAGATAGGGAGAGGGGGAGAGGAGGAGGAGAATAGGAGAAGGAGGGAGAGGTGAAAGAGGGGGAGAAGAAGGAGAAGAAGGAGAGAGGGAGTGGGGGAGAGGAGGAGAGAGGAGGAGAGGGTGGAGAAGAGGAGAAGGAGAAGGGAGAAGAGGAGAAGGAGAAGGGGAGAATGAGAGTGGGAGAAGGGGAGAATGAAAGAAGGAGAGAGGGAGAAGGAGAGAATGAGAGGGAGAGAGGGGGAGAGGGGAGAGAGGGGGAGGAGGTAGAAAGACGGATCATTTGCAAAGTTAATTGCTCGAGACGAGAGCAATACGGTTTGTTGCACCTTAAGAATAATTGCTTAAATGCCCCTGAAATGTGTTTGTTTGTTTTGATTTTTTTTGTATCTCTTTGTGGGTACGTGTGTATCTTTTTCGCGTCTGTTCGGGTTACGTGTTATATGCGTGAACGTGTGTATCTGTTCACACACACACATATATAGATGTATAAGTATAAATAAATGAATAAATAAGTATACATATATATACATACATACATATATATATATATATATATATATATATATATATATATATATATATATATATATATATATATTCATTTATTCATATATATATGTGTGATGGTGTGTATGTTGTACAAGTATATATACATATATGCATATACATATATATATATATATATATATATATACATATACACACACACATATATATATATATATATATATATACACACACACACACACACACACACACACACACACACATATATGTACACACACACACACATATATATATATATATATATATATATATATATATATATATATATATATAGAGAGAGAGATGAGAGAGAGAGAGAGAGAGAGAGAGAGATGCGGTTTGAGAGAGAGAGAGATAGATATTTTGCGTACGTCGCCTCCCACCTCCGCGCGATAGATCAGACCAACAATTAGAATAGATAGATATGTCTTAATGAATAGTTATATGTATGCAATATGATATATAAGACGTGTATGCATATACAGATCATAACTTACTTTCTCAATTATTCATTTGAAGAGTTTCTGTTTGATATGTATACATGTATTTATGTATGTAGGTATATGTATTCACGCTTTTTCTTAGCTTCTAAACCCACGTACGTGTCAACTCCTTCCCAAACACATGAAATACATTCCTCTCGCGATTCTGAAACAAAGAGCCCAAGATGCGGTTTGAGACAGGAGACAAAAAAAAAAAAGGAAATATTTTGCATACGTCTATCTATCTATCTGTTTGTCTATCCTTCTGTCTATCTTCCCACCTACCTACCTATCTATCTACTTGTCTATGTTTTTTTGTTTTTCTTGTTTCATTTTTGTTTGTTTTTCTTGTTTCTTTTTTGTTTGTTTTGTTTGTTTGTGTGTTTGTTTGGGTGTTTGGTTGTCTGTCTGTCTCTCCCCCTCTCTCTCTCTCTCTCTCTCTCTCTCTCTCTCTCTCTCTGTCTCGTCTCTCTCTCTCTCTCTCTCTCCCTCTCTCTCTCTCTCTCTCTCTCTCTCTCTTTTCTTCCTTCTCCCTCTCCCTCTACCTTGGTTTCGTTTGTTTCTGTTTGTTCGTGTAGATAGATAAAAAAAAGGAAATATTTTGCATACGTCGCCTCCCACCTCCGCGCGATATATCAGACCAACAATTAAAACAGAAACGTGAATATGTCTTAATATAATCATATCTTTTTAATGCAATCTAATCTTATAAGACGTGTATGCAAATGAGATCATAACTTACTTTCTCAATTATTCATTTGAGAGAGTTTCTGTTTGTTTTGATCATATTTTTATTCATTTATTATTTTTATTCATTATATTTATTTTTATTCAATTATTCATTTAAGAGAGTTTCTGTTTATTTTGATAATTTATTTTTTACAGGTTATTAATTTGATTTAATTATATGATATCAAATCAAAAATGAAAAGTAATTACGATACATATGTGTGAATATAAATGTGAATCTAATTTGCATATTCCTTAATTAACGAAAATATTAGACGAGAAAACATTAAATAAAAATACCTCATTACTAGAACATAAATTCTGATATAGATGAACATACATAAACTATAAGATAATTAACTGTATTTGTATAGAAGATTAATTGGAAGGTAATAAATAGAACGATTTGTAGCCTGCAATGTATTTATTCACTTTGTCTTTATTATCATCATGTGCTTCGCATTCTTACTTGTGCCTTCAATTATCTATTCTTACTTATCTTCAATTATCTATTTCAGCTTCCCATTCTTGCTTGTGCCTTCAATTATCTATTCTTACTTATCTTCAATTATCTATTTTAGTTTCCCTTTCTTGCTTTTGACTTCAATTTTCTATTTTTAATTATCTTCAATTATCTATTTTAGCTTCCCATTCTTGCTTGTGACTTCAATTATCAATTCTTACTTATCTTCAATTATCTATTTTAGCTTCCCATTCTTGCTTGTGACTTCAATTATATATTTTTAATTATCTTAGATTATCTATTTTAATTTCCCATTCTTGTGCCTCCAATTACCTACTAAAACCGTTCTTATATGTCTCTACAAAATATTCACTTATTTGTACTTTTATCTTAGTGACATTACTGATAAGTCACGAGTATCAAAAATCTCTATCGAAATAAAAGAATATTAAATAAAGAATTTTGCATAATTACGATACGTAGAAAAAAAATGATAATAAGAAAAAATTAGAAATAATGAACTAACAGAAAGGAAAAAAAAGCTAGAAAATCTTCGAATTGGTCTTATATATCTTTATATTTTATATCTTTTTATATTTATCTTTTATATCGTATATCTTTTTATACTTATATTCTATACCCTTTATCTTTTCATACCTATCTTTTATATCTTGTATCTTTTCATTCACACTTATCTTTTATATCTTGTATCTTTTCATTCACACTTATCTTTTATATCTTGTATCTTTTCACACTTATCTTTTGTATCTTTCTAGCTTGCTCTGTTTATCGTCTGTTCTTCCTTCCTCTTCTGGTCGTGTTCGGAATTTTCTGTCGTCTGAATGAGATGCAAAAGAGAGAGAGAGAGAGAGAGAGAGAGAGAGAGAGAGAGAGAGAGAGAGAGAGAGAGAGAGAGAGAGAGAGAGAGAGAGAGAGACAAAGAGAGAGAGAAATAAAAGGTTGTTCAGTATAAGATCATTTCCCTCTGGTAGACTTCGTTGTGTGTATAACGGCCTATTTTCTCTTCTCTGTTCTCCTTCTTCTTCTTCTTCTTCTTTTTCGTCTTCCTTTTCATCTTCTCCTTCCCCTTCTTCTTCTTCTTCTTCTTCTTCATCTTCTTCTTCTTCTTCTTCTTCAAATACTCTTTACTTTGTCGTCTTCTTTTTTTTCTTCTAATCCTTCGTTATTTTCTCCTGCTCCCCTTCTTCTTTTTCTTCTTTTTCGTCATCTTTTCTTTCATTTTCTTCTTCTCCTGCTTCTATTTTTTCCCGTTTTCGTTCTGATTCCTCCTCCTCGCTATCCTATTTCTCCTCCTCCTACTTTTCTTCTACTTTGTTGTTCTTCTTCTGTTTTTTTTCTTCCTCCTCCTCCTACCACTCCACCTCCTCCTCCTCTTCTTCCTCTTCCTCCTCCTCCTCCTACCCCTCCACCACCACCATCACATCCTCCTCCTCTTCACTCCCCCTCCCCCCTTCCCCCCTCCCACTCCTCCTCCACCTCCCCCTCCCTCCCATACTTCCACCTCCTCCTCCTCTCTTACTTCTTCCTCCTCCTACTGCTCCACCCTTCTTCTACCACTCCTCCTCCTCTCCCCGTCCTCTTTCTACTCCTCCCTCCTCCTCCTCTTTTCTCTCTCCTCCTCCTCCTACCACTCCACCTCCTCCCACCTTCTCCCCCTCCCCCTCCTCCTCCTCACTCCCCCTCCTCCCTCCTCCCTCCTCCCACTTCCATCTCCTCCCTCCCCCTTCCCCCTCCCCCTCCTCCCCCTCTCGGCCACCCCCCTCCACCACCTCCACCACCACCTCCTCCACTCCACTTCCTCCTCCTCCACCTCCTCCCTCCTCCTACCAGACCACCACCACCACCACCATCACCACCATCTACCACCTCCCACCTCCTCCCCCTCCTCCTCCTCTTCCTCCCCCCTCCCTTCTCCTCTCCCCCTCCTCCTCCTCTCCTCCCTCTCTTCCTCCCTCTCTCCTCTTCCTACCAGTCCACACTCCTCCTCTCCCTCCTCCTCCTCACTCCTCCTCCTCCTACCACTACTCCACCTCCCCACCAC
>NC_091561.1:38481748-38484248 GCF_042767895.1 Penaeus vannamei
AAACCACATAAACCACAATAAAATAAACATATGATTCACGAGAAGCATTTAAAGAACAAATAAACCCCAAGGTATGTATTAGACTGAACAACGTATACGAGGCATGGAGAACATATTAGGCATGAGGAAGAACAAGCGATTGTTCGAGGCTGACGGTCCAGAACATCACCTGTTATTAATTTCCTTGTAATAGATTGAGTGTCGAGATTTTTGTTGTTGTTGTTGTTGTTGTTGTTGTTGTGAAAAGTATCGTATTCTCGGTACTTTGGGCTTCTCTCGTTTGAATTTTTGTTGTTTTTGTTTTTTCTCTTTTTCTTCTTTATTCGAGAGGGATTGGGAAATAGGTGATAGATGGATAGATAGAAGGATAGGCATAGAGAGGGATTAAGAAAGAGGTGATGAATATATATATATATATATATATATATATATATATATATATATATATATATATACACACACACACACACACACACACACACACACACACACACACACACACACACAGACACACACACACACACACATATATATATATATATATATATATATAAGTATATATATATATATATATATATATATATATAAGTATATATATATATATATATATATATATATATATATATATATATATATATATATATATATATATATATATATATATATATATATATATATATATAGAGAGAGAGAGGATAGAGAGAGAGAGAGAGGATAGAGAGAGAAAGAGAAAGAAGAGAGAGAGAGAGAGAGAGAGAGAGAGAGAGAGAGAGAGAGAGATAGATAGATAGATAGATAGATAGATAGATAGATAGAGAGAAAGAGAAAGAGAGAGAGAAAGTGGGGATTTGGAGCAGATAGTGAGCCTTCAGAATAGATGATCTTGATAGATAGCTTTCACAATAGACAATTAACCTTCGAAATAGACAGTTAGCTTCCGGAAGTAAATATCCTTTCAGAACAGATACCAAGTACTAACTAAGAATAGTATATCTATGAAAATATTTTCAAATAAAGATACGAAAAGTAGATAATTATCGTAGTATATAAAGAATTAACAATACAGATCAGTGACTAGGATATTTGATATCAAAATCCTAAACACAGGGACAAGGATCCATTACAAATTAATGTTTCTCGTTTGAGGTTAATTATTGGGGCAAAAGTCATTTATTATTCCGTCGCTTAATTACATTACTTAATAAGGTTACTGTTAAGAGGTGTTGTATTTAATGATTATTTGAGGCGTTTTAAGGAGAATGTCTGATGTGTTATTATCTTGTGTGATATTAATGATAATTATATTGATCATAAAAATATAATGATCATAATGATGATGAAGATAATGATCATAAGATTAATGTTATTGGTGATTATATTATTGATGATGATAAGGATAAAAGTAATAATGCTAATAATAATGACGATGATGATGATAATGAGGATTATACTAATTATAATGATGATGATAATGTCAATAAAAGCAAAAAGGATAATGATAATGATGATGATAATGTCAATCAAAACAAAAAGTATAATGATAATGATGATGATAATGTCAATAAAAGCAAAAAGGATAATGATGATGATTATAAATGCACTGATAAAATGATAACACCAAGCATCACTATTATTAATGTGACTATCATTAGAGAATATTAAAATTTAGATGTATTATTGAGGCTGATGCTGATTATAAAAACACCAATAATGATAATAATAGTCATATGAGAAAAAATACTCTGAATAATATCATCATATTCAGTATTATTCATACTCTTTTATCATTATTATTATTATAATTATTGTTGTTATCTTTGTTATAATTATTATTTTATCATTACTATTATCGTTACCATTGTCATGATTATCATTATTGTTTTCATTATCATTATTATTCCCATTATTGTTATCATTATCATTACTGTTCTTATCTTCATTATCATTATCATTAACATTATCATCATTATCATAAATATTTTCTTCATAAGAACAAATAATTGAAATATTATGTATAGAACTAAAATCCACTAACACCACAGCACCTCGACTTTCATTTTAAGAAAAGAAAAAAATAGTAAAGAAAAGAAGAAGAAAAGAATAAGAAAGAAATAAAAATAAAAAGAAAAAGAAGAAAAATAAAAATAAAGATGGAAATGAAAATAAAATAAAAAATATAAATAAAATAAAAAAAGAAGAAAAAGAAAGTCAACCAAAAAATTATAAACGACAACAACAACAACAACAAAACACAAATACCGTTTTATGGCACCACCCCAATAATCCCGATCTTGATCCTTACCGCACGTTAACCTTGCAACACGCTTTGCAAATGACGAGGGAAATTGCAATACAAACCGCGGACTCCACACTATGGGCTGCCAAGGACGCCCCTTTTATGCAATATATGGAAGGTCGTTGTGTACGAGGTAATAAGGGTGGTTTTAGTGTACGGAAGGATGGTAGCATACAACCGGGATGAGGTGATGTCATGCTACTA
>NC_091561.1:38489248-38491748 GCF_042767895.1 Penaeus vannamei
GAGAGAGAGAGAGAGAGAGAGAGAGAGAGAGAGAGAGAGAGAGAGAGAGAGAGAGAGAGACAGACAGACAGACAGACAGACAGAACGAGAGGGAGAGAGAGAGAGAGAGAGAGAGTGAGAGAGAGGTAGAGAGAGAAGAGAGAAAGAGAGAGAGAGAGAGAGAGAGAGAGAGAGGAGACAGAGAGATAGAGAGAGAGAAAGGAATAAGAGAGAGAGAGAAAGAGATACAGAGAAAGAGAGAGAGAGACAGACAGACAGACGAGACAGACAGAGCGAGAACCAGAGCGAGAGAGAGAGAGAGTGAGAGAGAGGTAGAGAGAGAGAGCGAGAGAGAGAGAGAGAAAGAGAGAGAGAGAGAGAGAGAGAGAGAGAGAGAGAGAGAGAGAGAGAGAGAGAGAGAGAGAGAGAGAGAGAGAGAGAGAGAGAGAGAGAAAGAGAAAGAGAATAAGAAAGAACCCAAGAGTGACCGGATGATATAATTAAGAATCATTAACTACTAAAGTGTTCCGCTAATTAAGGAAATCCGTTAATTACTGCAGTCTTTTTTTTTCTTAATATTTTCCCATAACCGAAAAAAGATTCGTTTTTTTCCCAAATTATCCAGATTTTCAGTTTCTTTATTTTTTTTTAAACGACATCAGCGTTCAAAGAAACAAGTGACTATCGCTGTTTTCGAGTCTCTCTCTCCTACTTTAGAAAGTTAATTGGATTTAATTCTTTAATTGCTCGATAGATAGATCATCAAGGGGACTGGAGGGTGGGGGGGGAAGGGTGGAGGGGGGGAGGGGGAGGGGGTGGAGGTTGTTCCTGACCATTACCTTTTTTGGAAATTTAAGGAGAAACTGCAGGTTCCGAAATTTAACCTATTTTAACGGTTAAATTTTAAATTAATTATTTAAGTGATTTTGTTCACTTATCATGGGAAGTAAGGTTAGCTGTTTCTTGAATGGGAAGGAGGGAAAAGAAAGAGGGAGGGGATGGAAAGAAGGAGGGAAGGGAAGGAGAGAGGGAGGAAGGAGTGAAGAAGGGAAGGAATGAAGGAGGATTAGGGAGGGAGGGAAGGAGGAAAGGAGGGAGTGAAGGAGGGAAGGAAGGATTGAAGGAGGGAAGGAGTGAAGAAGGGGAGAAGAGAAAGAGGGAAGGAGAGAAGAAATGGGAGGGAGGAAGGAAAGAGTGAAAGAAGGGGAGGAAGGAGAGAGTGAAAGAAGAGAGGGGAGGAGAGAGAAGGAGGAAGGGGGGGAGTAGAGACTGAGGGAGAGGAGGAAAGAGGGAGGGAGAGAGGAAAAAAATGAGAGAGAAGTGAAGGAAGGAGGGAGGAATGAAAGAACGGGGGAGGGAGGAATGGGAGGGAATTGAAGAAAACGGGGAAAGGGAGGGGGGAAGGAGGAAGGGGAAAAGGAGAGAAAGAAGAGGAAGAGAGTAAAGGAAGGAGTTAGGAAGGGGGAATGGGATGGGAGAGAGAGTGAAGAAAGAAAGGAGGAAAGGAACAAAAGAGGAAGAGGAAGAAAAGGGAGTGAGGGAGGGAAGGAAAAGAGGAGAAGGAAAGGATAGGGAGGAAAAATGAAAGTGGAATCAAGGAGGGAAGAAAGAGAGAGGAGGGTAGAGAAGGGGAGGAAGGAGAGAGTGTAAGGAGAGATGGAAGGGAAGTTGGAAGGGTAGTAAGATGTGTGGAGGGACCGAGGAAAGAAGGGAAGGAGGACAAGAGAGTGAAGAAATAGGAGAGGGAAGTGGGGGGATGGAGAGATGTGGAAAAGGAGGAAGGTAGGAAGGACGGAAAAGGAGAGGAGAGAGTGAAGGGAAGGAAGGAGGAAGGAAGAGAGTGAAGGATGGAGAGATGTAGAAAAGGAGGAAGCGAGGAAGGACGGAAAAAGGAGAGAGTGAACGAAGGGAGGAAGGAGGAGAGAAATTGGAAGGAAGGAGAAAGAAGAGAGTGGAGGAAGAGAGGGAGGGAAAAAGAGGAGAGACTTAAGGAAGGAGGAGGGAGTGAAAGAATGAGAGTGAAGGAGAGTGAAGGAAAGGAGTAAGAAGAAGAAAGAGAGTGAAGGAAGGAGGAGGAAGGAGGGAGAAAGAAGAGAGTGAAGGAGGGAGGAAGGAGAGAGGGAAGGAAGGAGAGAGGGAAGGAAGGAGGGAGAAAAAAGGAGAGTGAAAGAAGGAGGAAAAAAGGAGAGAGTGAAAGAAGGAGGGAGGAAGGGTGGAAAGAAAGGAGAGCAGTAAATCTCTCAAGCAAATGCATAAATACACAGTGAAAGCAACCTTAGCACCGTATAGCGAAGACATACATAAAAAAAAATAAAAAAGGGAGGGAAGGACATACAAAAAAAAACAAAAAAAAAAAACAACGAAGGAGAATGGGGGAAGAGAGAAAATTATGGAAACAAAATCAAAGAAGGGGAGGAAATGGAGGGAAAAAAGAAGAAAAAGAAAAGAAAATGGACGTAGCGATGACAAGAGGAAAGAGGGAGAAGGAAAAATGTAACAAGGGAAATATTAAAGAGTAAAC
>NC_091561.1:38494218-38504218 GCF_042767895.1 Penaeus vannamei
CTCTATTGTCACCTAAGAAGCTTTTTTTTTCTCTCTCTCTCTCTCTCTTTCTCCCCCCTCCCCTCCCCCTAACTCTCTTTCTCTTGTTTTGTCTTTCTTTGTTTTCTTTTCGGGGCTTGATTTGCTCTCACGCTGGAGCCTTCTTCAGTGAAAGCCCACTGCCCCCTCCCCCCTCCTCCCCCCTTCTCCCTTTCGTCTCCCCTCCCCTCTTCCTCTTCCTCTTCCTCCTCCTCCTCCTCCTCCGGGAACAAATATTCGATCGAAATCTAGAGCGAAGGAGAGGCACGTTTTCGAAGCGGAAATAAAACGGACTATTTCGTGTTTCTTTTTTTGTTTTTTGTTTTGTTTTTGGTTTCTTTCTGTTTGTCCTATTCTTTCTCCTTTTCTGTCTCTTGCTTTTTCTTTTTTTTTCCTTTTTCTGTTTCTCTCTCTCTCTCTCTCTCTCTCTTTCTTTCTCTCTTTCTCTCTCTCTCTCTCTCCCTCTCTCTCTCTCTCTCTCCTCTCCCTCTCTCTCTCTCTCCTCTCCCTCTCTCTCTCTCCTCTCCCTCTCTCTCTCCTCTCCCTTTCTCTCTCCCTCCCTCTCACTCTAGTTTAAACAAGCTTTCACAAATAACACCGTACTGGTTGATTGACATAAACTACATTAAAACATAATAACTGCAATCAAGAAATTGATTTGCATGTTCGCCTACATATACTTTTTTTTTTACTTTTTTTTGGTGAAGTGTACTATGCACTAACAAACCACAGCTGCGTCTTCTGCTGCTGTTTGCAATTGATCAAGTAATCAGTAACTTCTATTGTATTTTGCAATTGAATTCTCGCTGGGTATATTGCCTACAGCAGAGGTCGGCAACCTTTGGCACGAGTGTCAGACTTGGCACGCAGAAGAGCAAAGAAAAAAAACAGCAAGATAATATGATGAATGTGGAAAGGTATGAATGAGAAATACATGTGTTTCCGACGAAGATGTAATCGAAACCGGCTAAATACATCTCTTGTATTGTGAAGATATTCGTTCTCATTCATACCTTTCCACATTTGTCAACATGAATACGGTTCATAATATGGTGAGTATAAATCTAAAATTATAAAACATATCTATTTCTTTTTAAACAGAATACTATACGCTACAAGAATATTGAAATTATAAAATATATCTATTTCTTTTTAAACAGAATACTAAATGTTACGAGAATATTACATTTATGTTATGCAGGAAAATACTTTTATTACTGCAGTGTTATTTCTATTAATAAAATACTTTCGAATGTTTGATAAATGTTTTAGAGTATATGATCTTAACGAAGCTACCCGTCTTTGATATTACTAAAATTATTTAATGATAAATAGATCATAAAGATAATGCAATAGGACTGCTACTCTACAACTATTAATAATGATACTTACAATTAAAACTGATAATGGTAACGAAATACAGTTATGAGAAAAATGAGGATATAAAAACCAATAACAAAATGACTGTAACAACAAAGAAAAGGAACAAACACCATCACCATCAAAAACAAATAACAACAAACAGTACCACCGCTAAAGAAAATAAAAACAAACAACAGCAAGCACCACCACCACCAACTAACAAAAATTACAAACACCACCAACAAGCACACAGCAAAAATATACATCAGAAACAACAAACAAAATTACCACTACCAAAAACAAACAACAAAAACAACAGACAAAAGCAAACAGCAGCTAGCACTACCACTTACAAGAACAATACCAAAAACAAACAAAAACCACCACCACCACCAAAAACAAACAAGAACACCACAATCACCACCAACACCAAAAAACAAACAACACCACAAACAACAATAAACAAAAACACCACCATCACCAAAAACAACAAAAAAACACCACAACCGCCACCAATACCAAAAAACAAACAACAAGAAACAAACACCACCACCACCAAAAACTAAACAACAAAAACAAACAACACCACCACAAACAACAAACAAAAACACCATCCCCAAAAACAAACAAAAACACTACAACCGCCACCAATACCAAAAACAAACAACAAGAAACAAACACCACCACCACCAAAACTAAACAACATAAAAACAAACACCACCACAAACAACAAACAAAAAACACCATCACCAAAAACAACAAAAAACACTACAACCGCCACCAATACCAAAAACACAAACAACAAAAACAAACACCACCACCACCAAAACTAAACAACAAAAATAAACACCAGCACAAACAACAAACAAAAAACACCACCACCACCAAAACCAAACAAAAACACCACCACCAAAACCAAACAAATACAAACACCACCACCACCCAAAAGCAACCACCAAAACCAAACAAAAACACCATCACCAAAAACAAACAAAACACCACCACCACCAAAAACAAATACAAACACCACCACCACCAAAAACAAACACCACCACCACCAAAACTAAACAACAAAACAAATTCCTTCCCTCCTCCCCTACATTCTCTTCTCTCTCCCTCACTTCCCGCCTTTTTTAACCCGACAATCCTTCTTGTTACCCATTCAAGTGACCTGAAAGTGACCTAATATGACCTATTTGTACATTCAGACCAGCTATTGTTGTCACTACAGCGTTGAAAAGCTTTGTATTGTCGGTAGCGAAAAAAAAAATTGTAATGGACACTCTCGCGGCGACTATTTTGTTTTTCCTAGAGAGGTGTGGGTTATATGATTTATCTTATTTACTCTTTCTTTCATTTTCGGCGGGATTTTTATATCGATTAATGTTATGAATAATTACGTTTCTTTGCTAGATTTCATTAGGGAAACATAAAAAGTTCATTACAAAGTATATAAACAGCTTTAAACTCAATACAATTTGGGAAAAAATAAATAACCCGGCACCTCTCAAGGGCGGGGGAAAAAGCGTTCCGGTCAACGTCTCACAAGTCCATCAGTTCATTGTCGACGTTCACACGGTGCACATCTCTGACCTCCTTTACTCCGGGTCTTCTCTCGCCAACCCAATCACACGCGTCTGCCCCCCCCCCCACTCTCTGTTTATCCATCTGTCTATTTATTTATCTACTTGTATGTCTGTCTACTTATTTATCTATTTGTATGTCTGTCTATTTATTTATCTATTTGTATGTCTGTTTATTTATCTATTTGTATGTCTGTCTATTTTTTTTTATCTATTTGTATGTCTGTCTATTTATTTATTTGTATGTCTGTTTATTTATCTGTTTGCATGTCTGTCTATTTATTTATCTATTTGTATGTCTGTCTGTTTATTTATCTGTTTGTATGTCTGTCTATTTATTTATCTATTTGTATGTCTATCTGTTTATCTATTTGTATGTCTGTTTATTTGTCTATTTGTATGTATGTATATCTATTTATCTATTTGTATGTCTATCTGTTTATCTATTTGTATGTATATTTATTTATCTATTTAACTACCCACCCATCCATCCACCGATCCATCTATCTCTCACTCTACATCTATCTATCTATCTATTGTAACTACATGGTTTCCTCGTCTATCCATTTGTCTATTCTTTCTTTCCATAATTATCTGTCTTCTATTTCATTCAGTCTGTTTGTCTGTCTGTCTGTCTGTCTGTCTGTCTGTCTCTCTCTCTCTCTCTCTCTCTCTCTCTCTCTCTCTCTCTCTCTCTCTCTCTCTCTCTCTCTCTCTCTCTCTCTCTCTCTCTCTCTTTCTCAATCTTTCTCTCTATCTATCTTTCCATCTGCCTATCTCTCCATCTATCTATCTACCCACCCACCCATCCATCCATCACCCATCCTTCTATCTCTCACTCCACGCACACACACGCACACGCGCTGAACGCTCACGCAAGCTATCACACACACACGCACTTTCCCACGGCGCTGTGTCGGTCCAGATGGCTTTCGATATATATAAAACTTTTATTTGTAGATTTAGGTATTATGATTGCTGATGTTTTTGTTTTATAGCCATTGATAATTAAGTTGTTTGGCTGTTATTAGTTACTGAGGGTGATTATAATTGTAGTAATATATTTACTTATCTGTCTGTTAAACTATCTATCTATATATCTGTCTGTCTATTAAACTGTCTATCTATATATCTATCTGTCTATTAATCTATCTATTTAATCTATCTATTTACATATCCATCTATGCTTTATATCTATATCTATCTATCTATCTGTCTGTCTGTCTGTCTCTCTCTCTCTCTCTCTCTCTCTCTCTCTCTCTCTCTCTCTCTCTCTCCCTCTCTCTCTCTCTCTCACTCTCTCTCTCTATCTCTCTCCCTCTCTCTCTCACTCTCTCTCTCTCTCTCTCTCTCTCTCTCTCTCTCTCTCTCTCTCTCTCTCTCTCTCTCTCTCTCTCTCTCTCTCTCTCTATATATATATATATATATATATATATATATATATATATATATATACACACACACACACACACACACACACACACACACACACACACACACACACACACACACACACACACACACACACACACACACACACACACACACACACGCATGTTTACACACACAGAGACACACATGACAAAATTTATGTGCCAATGATTCTCGAAATGTGTGATTATCGCAATCTGCAGTGTGCTCTTTTGTAGAATACCACTTTATATCACATAACGAAGTTGTTTACATATTTCTTACCACATGGACATCATATGTGGTATTGCGGTTATTGTACCGTGATTGTAATGTGGTTTCGTGATTGTTTCCTTGCTTATTCGCTTTGCTTTGGGGAACAGGAGACAAAAAAAGCAAACAAAATTAAGTGCATTTACACGCAAACATGTCATTACCGTGCTTGCAAGCTCATATTCGTCACTAGCTTGAATTGACATTGCTTAAACAAATTAGTTCGTGTCGAATTATATACATATAAAAAAAAATCTATTTCGGATACAGAGAAACGCTTCAAAACTGCAACAACTCTATCAGCAGACGGAAGGAAACCCCACCACGCAATTAAAAAAAAAAAAAAAAAAAAAAAAACTATGCAATTAAAAAAAAAAGTATCATCAACACGCATGCAGTTATTTCAATGTTGATTAAAACCCGAGGATGTTGACCGGGTCGCAGGTCAGGACCGTCGATCCAGAAGACGATAGGCGCCGAGGGGATAAAGACCCTTTGGGAAGTTTTCTTAAGAGATGAAAAAAGAAAAATATAATTTCAACATATCATTATTTCCTCCATTTCTCCCCTCTTTGGATCTGACCCTCCCTCCCCCCAAAGCTTTGGTGGGGGGGGGGGGGGTAGGAAACCCTATGAGATCTTTAGAGGTTTTTTGGGGTGTTGGGAAAGCAGGGCGAGGCATTGGTCTGTGCGTGGAGCTGAGAGGCGAGGGAGAAGGGAAGGAGGAGGAGGAGGGGGAGAGGGATAAAGAGGAGGAGGAAGAGGAGAGGGAGAAAGTGGAGGAGGAGGTGAGGGAGAAAGAGTAGAAGGAGGTTGAGAGGGAGAAAGAGGAAGGAGGAGGTGAGTGAAATAAAGAGGAGGATGAGGTTGAGAGGGAGAAAGTGGAGGGGAAGGAGGAGAGGGAGAAAGAGAAGGAGGAGGAGAGGGAAAAGAGGGCGATGAGGAGGAGAGGGAGAAAGAGAAGGAGGAGAGGAAGAAAATGGAGGAAGAGGAGAGGGGGAAATAGGAGGATGAGGATGAGAGGGAGAAAGAGAAGGAGGTGAGGGAGGAAGAGAAGTAGAATAGGAAGTGGAGAAGTGAAAAGAGAGGATGGAAGACGAGAAGGAAGGGAAGGGGAAGGAAGAAAAGTAGTAAGGATGAGAAGTAGTGTCGATGGAAGAAGGGGAAGAGAAGATGAGTGATAAGAGGAGATGGAGAGGAAAAAAGGGAGTGCAAGGAGAATGAAAAGGAAGAGGAGGGGAGAAAGTGTATAGAGACTTAAAAGAAAATGAGAAAAAAAAAAAAAACAGTGAGAGAATAGAAAAAGCGAGAAGAAGAGTATGAGAAAGCAAGTAGAAGGAGAGAAAGAAGAGGAGAAACCGAAGGAAAAGAAAAAAAAGAAAGAAGAGAACATAGAAAAAGAGAAGGAAGAGGAAGGAGAGCCATCGCCTCCAATTGTTTTGAAATCGTGAGGTCAAAAATCTTTCGGGATTTTGAGAGTAAACATGAACGATTGACTTTGATCGGGACTTTTAGAAATGTTCTCGATGTTCTGTAGGTCTTGTTCTGAAGTGATTGATCTTCGAAAGTTGTGATTTATATGTACGTATTTTATCATCTTCCTATATATTTTTTTTATTGAAGGATGGATATAGATAAATTGATGTATATAGAGAGATAGATAGATGTACGTGGATGAACAGATGTGGGTATAAATACATACAGACAGAGAGACAGACAGTTAGATAAATAAACAGAGAGATAGACAAGATGATAGTAAGAATAGGATAGAGGGGAGGATAGGTTTATATACATATGAAGTAAATAAACATACGCGCTTATATAATTGGAAAACACGGACCAATACAGAGAGTAACAAGTACTATCTATTTGATGTAAACCATTAATACATAGCAGGAACTTTTAGGTCATTGGATTTTATGAGAGCTCTGCTTTCATCATGAATGTTCTTTATTTTTGTCTTTCTGTTTTTCCGGTTTAAACATATATATGTATATACATGTACACACACACACATACACATATATAAATGTATATATATATATATATATATATATATATATATATATATATATATATATATATATATATATGTATGTATGTATACATACGTATATATATATATATATATATATATATATATATATATATATATATATATATACATACATATATATATATATATATATATAGATATATATATACATATATATATATATATATATATATATATATGTATATATATATTTTTATATTTATGTATGTATATATACATACATACATAGATATATATAATATATATATATATATATATATATATATATATATATATATATATATATATATATATATATATATACACGAATGTATATACGCATACACACACACACACACACATATATATATTCTTCTTTCTCTTTTTTCTTTCTTTCTTTTTTATCTTTATTTTTTTCCTTTTCTGTATATAATTGAAATTGGATGTCTTCTGATTGTTGGTGTTTTAATTATTATCGAAATTGTTATCGTTAGTGTTATTGTTACCGTTAATGCTAATATTCTTGTTGTTGTTGTTGCTATCATCATTATCATTTTTGTCAAGATCGCCTCGTCCCTCTGCCTCTTTCTTCTCCCTCCTCCTCCTCATCTTCATTTTTATCCTCCTCCCCCTCTTCATTTTCATCATCCTCATCATCATGATTAGTAATATTACCATTAACACAACTATCATTCTCATAATAATTTTTCAACTCCCTCTTCCTCCTCCTCCTACTACAGCACCTTCCTCCTCCTTTTCTACCTCCTCCTTTTCTTCCTCCTCTCCTCTTTCCCCATTTTCTTCCCCCTCCTCCTCCTCTTTTCCTTTTCTTCCTCCTCCTCCTCCTCCTCCTCTTTCTCCTTTTCTTTCCCCTCTTCCTCCTCCTCTTTCTCCTTTTCTTCCTCCTCCTCCTCCTCTTTCTCCTTTTCTTTCCCCTCCTCCTCCTTCCCTTTCTCCTTTTCTTCGTCTTCCCCTTCACCCACCTCCTCCTTCTCCACCTTCTTCCTCCTCCTCCTCCTCCTCGTCATCATCATTATCATCGACAACACCTTGTTTTTCCTTGTGCGAGTTCTTTCACTTTCTTCTTCTTGTCTCCTCTTCCCTATTATACTTCCTTCACATCTTAATTCCTCTTTTATTACATTCTGTCCGTCTTCTCTCTTCAAACATTGCTACAAAATTGTGTCAAATTGGAAACGTGTTCTACACAGTACTCGTGCATGTGTGTGAGTGTGTGCGTGCGTGCGTGTGCGTGTATATCAGGAGAACATCATGTAATAAGAAAGTCAGCACCCCTTATGCTCCCCCCCCCACCCTTTCTTGACTCCCCTCCCTCCCCCACCACCCCTTCTTCTCTCTTCGCCTTTTTATTTCTTCTCCCATTTTTCTCTCATTTTTGTTTTACCTCTTCCTCGTCCTTTCTTTCTCTCCCTTCTTCTTTCCATCCCACATTTTGCTTCTCTCCCTTTCTCTTTTCCTCTCCTCCCTCCTTACCTTTAACTCCTATCCACCACTCTTCCTTTTGTTTCTTTTCTTCCTTACCCTCTTGTCTTACCCCCCTTGTCTCATAATCCTCCTATTCCCTCCTTCTTTCTCTCCTCCGCCTCCCCCTCTTCCTCTAGTCTACCTACTTTCACCCCTTTTTCTATCCTAGTTTCCATTACCCCCTCTCCCTCGTCCTTTCCACCTCTCCCCGCTCCCCCCATCTTCTCCCTCTCGCCCCCTAGTTCCCCTACCCCCTCTCCCTCCATCCTTTCCTCCTCCTCCCCCTCTCCCCCTCTTCTTTCACCCCTTTCCCCTCCTCCCCCTTCCCCACCCCATTCTTTCCCCCTAGTCCCCCAAACCCCTTCTCTCTCTCCCTCCATCCCTTTTTCCCCCTCTCCCCCATTTATTACTCCTAGTCCCCCTAACCCCCTTCCTCCCCTCTCCCTCCATCCTTTTCCCCCTCCCCTCCCCCATTCGTTACTCCTAGTCCCCTAACCTCCTTCTCCCCCTCTCCCTCCATCCTTTTCCCCCTCCCCTCCCCCATTCGTTACTCCTAGTCCCCCTAACCCCTCCTTCTCCCATCTCCCTCCCCACTCCCTCCATCCCTTTCCCCCTCCTACTCCTCCCCTCCCCTCTCCCTCCATCCTTTCCCCATCCTCCCCTCTCCCCTCATCCTTTCCTCCCCTCCTCCCCATCTTCCCCACCCCCCTCTATCATGTCTTCACTGAGCTGACAACCGTGGGAATCAAGTACAGTGAATGCCTTCATCTCACGCGGTAAGTCTTAATATTCCATGTATGGCGTCTTCATTTCTAAAGACATTATCTTATTTTATCTTTTAAATCTTTTATCATTATTATCATTTATCTATTCATTTATTTATTTTCTTTATTTTTTATTTTATTATTATCATTATTTTTTATCTATTTATTTATTTATTATTATTATTTTTTTTTTTTTTGGGGGGGGTATTTCGATAGGGAGTGGGGATATGGATATAAAATGTTTTCTTTCTCCCTTTAATTACACATTTTTTTTGTTTTTTTTGTTCTCATGTCTTCGAAAACAACAATCGACAAAAACAACAAAGATACTGAATGATGAATAAAGTGATTTAAAAAAGACACAGAGGCCAAAATAATGATAATGATAATAATAATAATAATAATAATGATAATAATAATAATGATAATAATTATAATAATAATGATAATAGTAGTAGTAATGATACTAATAAATGAATTCAAGAAATCAATGAAAAAATAGATAAAAATAAAATAGAATAACAACATCATTGACTACCATTGCTGACGTCAAATGAAGTAAACTACTGAACAGCCTTTTGGAGAAAAAATTACCGTTAAATTCCATTAATTTTCGGCCAACAAGACTGTCTCCAGAAGTTTCTTAATCGTCGTAATTATCGCTAATTGATTTTTCTGCCTTTTTTGTTTCTTTTTTTTTTTTTTTTTTTTTTTTTTTTTTTTTTTTTTTTTTTTTTTTTTTTTTTTTTTTTTTTTGTTTAGTTTAGTTTTTCTTCGCATCAGAAAAGATTCATGACAACTTATGATCGTCATTGACTCGCTGCCAATTACACGCTCTGATGACACGTGACCTAAAAAGCCTGGAAACGGAAGCAAGACACGATGGCAATAAGTTCTATGATCATGCCACATTATAATGATAATTATGGTAATGATACTGATAATAAGGACGATGATTATGATAATAGGAATGTCAACAATAATAATGATAATAATGATAATGGTAATGAAAATAACAAAATAATAAAATGACAATAAAAAGATAATGGTAATGATGATAGTAAAAGTAA
>NC_091561.1:38516718-38519218 GCF_042767895.1 Penaeus vannamei
AAGATGAAGAAGAAGAAGAAAGAAAAGAAAAGGAGGAGGAGGTAAAGGAAGAAACAGCAGACGAAGGAGGAGGAGGAGGAAGAGGCAGAAGAGAAGAAGACAAAGAAGAAGAAGAAGAGTCAGAAGAAGAAGAAGGAGGAGAAAGAGAAGGATGAGGATGAGGAAACAATCTTAACAAACTTGAACTCCCTCTCATCACGGGTGTGGATTCAACACAATTTCTCACAATCACAATCAAAGAGCGTGTGTACAGAGGTTCATGTGCGTGTGTATGTGTATGCCTATTGTGCTTGCATGTATGTATGCACGAGTGAGCGAACAACAAGGTGGAGCTTCTGTTAGAGTGGGCGTGGCCTATAACTCAACGTGTCAGGAACGTGTTTTGACTCAGTCTTGAGGCGTCGAGGCGGGGAGAGGGTGGAGGGGGGATGGGGGAGGGGCGGTAAGATGAAATGTGGGCGTATGTGATGAAATATGGGTGGGCGGGTTGGTTGTAGGGTGTAGAGGGCGTGGGCGTCGTTGCGTTTTAAATTGTGATTATTAAGATTATAAGGAAGAAGGAAAGGAAGAAATTTGAGATTTCTAGTAATAGGTCATCTTGGATTGGTTGTGATATGAGCTGTTGTTGTTGTTGTTGCTGTTGTTACTGTTGTTTTTATTGTTGCTGTTGTTATTGTTGTTAATTTGTTATTAATGTTCTAGTTATTGCTGTTGTTGTTACCAACATTATTGTTATTGTTTTTATTTTCGTTTTTATTACCACCATTATCATTATATTTGATATTTGTTGTTGTTTTGGGACGCGTTAGGTAATCAAAATATAGCTAATACATAACAATAACATTAATAAAAATATTTTGCTTTTTAACAGATGTCTTAAAAATAAGCCACCACTGAGGCCCAATAAGGTCGATCTTAAATTGGAGTATCATGCGATTTTCGTCCTTCGGAGTCTGTCGCGTTACGATTAACACAGCGATAACGGTTTTGTGAGAGTTATAACACTTGGATCAAGATAGTGTTATAAATATTTTCGTGTTGTGTTAAGTGTAGTGTGTTGTGTTTTTTTCAGTGGTTGTTAAGAGTTGTTATTTGTTGTGACTGCAGTTGTGTGTAGATATTTATTATTATTATCATCATTATTTACAGTAAATTTCGTGTATGTTCGTTAATTTTAGCACTAATTGTTTTTATTATAATACATTGTGATGCAGATAAGGATACTGATGCTGATGATAAGGGTAAAAATAGTAATAGTAGTAATAAGGATGACTGATAATAATGATCATGGTGATTATCAACATTATTATCATCATCATGCTTATCATCTTCCTTCTCCTCCCTGTTATCATCATTATCGTCATCACTATCACCATCGTCATCATCTTCCTCATCATCATCATCATCATTGCCTCCACCATCATCACCACTACCCTCCTCCTCCTGCTTTTCCTTCTCCTCCTCCTCTTCTTCGTCTTCCTCTTCTTCCTTGTCATTATCATCACCATCATAATCATAATCATAATCACCATCATCTTCCTACTCCTACTTCCTTCTCTTTGCACTCCTCCTCCTCCTCCTCCTATCTCCTCTGTCCCCATCCCCTTCCCCCTCCCCTCTCTCCTTCTCCCCACCACCATCCCATTCCCCCTCACCCCCTCCCCCTGTTTCCTCCTCCCTCCCTCCCCCTGCCTTCCCTCCCCCTCCTCCCCCACCCCCCTCCACCCTTCCCCCTCCACCCCCTTCCCCACCACCCCCTCCCCCACCACCCCCCCCACCACTCCAACACGCGCCCCCACTCCAACATGGCCTCATAAACCGCATGCTAACCGTGTCACCCGAGCGATTCGAGACCAATTAATTAAGACACACGAGCTCGGAAATCATACGGCGAGCTGTGATAATGATTATCTCCGGTCCGCGTGTTGGAGCTCGAGGTGCAGGTGGTTTGTCTCTCTCTCTCTCTCTGCTTTCCCCCCGGGGTGATCGGTTCATTTTTTTTGTCTGTCTGTCTGTTCAGTTCATTTTTTGTCTGTCTGTCTGTCTGTCTTTCTGTCTCTATCTGTCTGTCTCTCACTCTCTCTCTCCTTCTCTCGCTCTCTCTCTCTCTCTCTCTTTCTCTCTTTGTTTCTTTCTCTCTTTCTCTCTCTATCACTCTCTTTCTCTGTCTCTCTCTCTCTCTCTCTCTCTCTCTCTCTCTCTCTTTCTCTCTCTCTCTCTCTCTCTCTTTCTCTCTCTCTCTCTCTCTCTCTCTCTCTCTCTCTCTCTCTCTCTCTCTCTCTCTCTCTCTCTCTCTCTCTCTCTCTCTCTGTCTCCCTCTCTCTCGCTCTCTCTCTCTCTCTCTCTCTCTCTCTCTTTCTTCTTTTTGTGTGTGTTTTATGCATGTGGGTGTTAGTTAATATTTTTCTCTCTTTTCTTACTCTATTGTTGCTTTTAATTTATTTTAAGTGGTATTGGTTACCGTTATTATTTTCTTATGTCGTTGGTGTTATCATTTTCA
>NC_091561.1:38531718-38534218 GCF_042767895.1 Penaeus vannamei
CCGGCACCGCCAAGGAGAGAGATCTCTTCCCCAAGACGCTCTGCCTTTCCCAACCCTTTCTCAGAAGAAACACACACACACAAACACACTCTCCCACACACATACACACACGCTTTCCCCCACACAAACACAAACAAACACACACACAAACAAACACACACACTTTCCCACTCACTCTCCACACACACAAACAAACACACACACTCTCCCACACACAATCCCAAACAAACACACTCTCCCACACACTCTCCCCCTAACAAACACCCCCCCCCCCACCGCCAAGGAGAGAGATCTCTTCCCCAAGACGCTCTGCCTTTCCCAACCCTTTCTCAGAAGAAACACACACACACAAACACACTCTCCCAAACAAACATACACACTCCCACACACAAAAAAACACTCCCCCACATAAACAAACAAACATACACATACTCCCACAAACAAACAAACATACACACTCCCACACACAAACAAACAAAAAAAAAACACCCCTATATAAACAAACAAACATACACATACTCCCACAAACAAACAAACACACTCTCCCACACACAACCCATATAAGCCCCCCCCCCACCATCGCCAAAGAGAAGATCTCTTCCCCAAGACCTTCCTTTCCCAACCCTTTCTCAGAAGAAACTCACACACAAACACACTCTCCAACATAAACAAACAAACAAACACATACTCCCACACACAAATACAAACAAACACCCACACAAACAAACACACACACTCTCCACACACAAACAAACAAGCACACACTCTCCCACACACAAACAAACAAGCACACACTCCCCCACACACAATCCCAAACAAACACCCCCCCCATCGCTCTACACTCAATCCTAAACAAACACACTCTCCCACACACAACCCCATATAAACACCCCCACCCCCCCCCCACCACCAAGGAGAGAGATCTCTTCCCCAAGAGGCTCTGCCTTTCCCAACCCTTTCTCAGAATTTCCGCCCAAGAAACAGCCATTGGCAAGTTAGCGACCGTGAACATGCGGTTTACGGTGACCAATGGCGGTCAGAGCGTGCGGTTGGACGACTAATTATCCTTGCTCTTATCACTTCATTAAAGAGTCCCGAGTACTTTCTACAAGATGTTTAATTTTCTGGTTTTTTTTTTTTTTTTTTTTTTTTTTTTTGAGGGGTGGGTGGGTTGGGGTGGGGGGTGGGGTGGGGTGGGGGTCGAAGGGAGGGAGGGGGTTCCCCGGAGATCTCTACATTCTTTGGGGGAGGATAATTGGTTTAATTGTGAATAATATGCGTTTGGCTTTCTCTTGATTTGATCTCTCTGTCTGGTTATCTGTTTTTGTATTCGTGTTTGTGGCTTGATCTGTCTCGATGTATGTTTTTCTGTCGCTGTCTACCTGTTTACGCACGCACACACGCACACACACGCACACACACACACACACACACACACGCACTCACACACACACACATACACACAAGCTTATATTTACATGTATGTATGTCTGTACGTATATATGCATGTATGTATGTATGTATGTATTTTAGGTATGTAAGAATGTATGTATGTATGTATGTATGTATGTATGTATGTATGTATGTATGTATGTATGTATGTATGTATGTATGTATGTATGTATGTATGTGTGTGTGTATATATGTATGTATGTATGTATGTATGTATGTATGTATGTACGTACGTATATACGTATGTATGTATGTATGTATGTGTGTATGGAATATCGAAGAAAAGAAAAATAATGTAGGAAGAAAAGAAAGAGGAAGAGAACAAGGAAGTGTGTATGCGCGCGCGTGTGTGTGTCTGCGTGCGTGTATGTGTGTGCGTGTCTGCGTGTGTGTATGTGCGTCTGAGTGTATACATATCTATCATCGCACTCCATCTACCTCTTCTTCCTTTATTTTCCGCTTCCTCATTCCCCGTCCTCTTCTTCTTTGCTTCTCCTCTATTTCCAACAGATTTCTCTATCTCCCTCCCCTCCCCCCTATTACCTATCCTTCCTCCCCCCATTCTCTGCCCTTTTCTCCCCTTCCCCCATCCCCCCTCCTTTCTCTTACCCTTACCCATACCCTTTCCTAACTTACCCCAATCCCCTTGTCCTTTTTCCTTTACTAATTACTTTGTTTATCTCCTTATCTTTTTTCACTGCTTTTCTATTTCCATCTTCTGTTGTTGTTTTCCTATGCATATTCACTCTCCCCAATAACTCATCCTCTCTTCACTAAGTTCTACTTCCTTCCCTCCTTTCCTCTCCCCAACTCTCCTCGTCCCCTCTCAGACCCACCCAACCCCATTCCCCTTCCCCGCTCCCCTCCCCTCATCTCCCTACCCACTCCCCACCCCTTCCCATCATCCCCTCTTCTCACCCTCCCCACCCCCTCCCCTCATCTCCTCACCCCATCCCTTCCCCTCCCCTCCCACTCCCTAATCTCCCCTCCCCAACCCCTCCCCTCCCCTCTCTAACCACTCCCCACCCCACCCCCTCCTCCTCCCTCA
>NC_091561.1:38541718-38544218 GCF_042767895.1 Penaeus vannamei
AATTAAAAAAGAAAATAGAAAAAAAAGGTTTCATTTCAGTTCAAGGACACAAGATGGCGGCGAATCCGAAACAGTTTCGACTCACATTTCGAAACCCTTCTCGCCGACTCTTCTTCAGTGCTCGCTCGACGCCCCGCAGTTAACCTCGGCGGGACGTGGCGGAAGGACGCAGCTCCTCCATAAAGAACCCGAGATAAGGATTAAAGATGAAGACTTAATGTACAGATTTAAGACTATTTCGAGGCTGGTAAAGAGGCCGGGGTTTAATGGCTTCTTATCAGGGGGTCGTTTTCGTTGTGTCTTGTGAATGGGAGGAGTAGAGAGGGGAGGGGAGGGGAGGGGGGGCTGGGAGAAGGACAGGATACGGGATTTTGATCCTTAGCCGCGTTCTCTTATTTTGTCGGTCGGTCTGTTTTCAGTAAGGTTGTCTGTTTGTTTCTGTCGGTTTTCAGTAAAGTTATCTGTCTGTTCTGTCTACCTTGTCTATTTGTTATCTGTCTGTTACTGGCTACCTTTCTTGTCTATATCTATAGGGGCTTCTGTAAGGTTGTCTACTTCTGTCTACCTGTCTGTCGCTTCGTTCTGAGTGAGCGCATGTATGTGTATGTTGGATATTTTGTTTTCAAATGTTTGTCTACACCCGTGTTGTCCAAACTGGGGATCGCGTACCTCTGGGGATAAGCAACATAGATCATAAGGGTACGTGAACAAACAAGGAACACACACACACACAAACAGAAACACCGCATGTTCTATGAATCCTTTTTTTATTTGTGTATTAAATTCGAATTTAATGACCAACATTCGTCCAATGCGCTCTTTTCATATTTAATATATTATTTGCATTATCCTAAATAAAGCAGTTTGTTTAGCTATAGGGGGGGGAGGGGTACGTAACAGCACAAGAAGTTAATAGAGGGTACAATAGGCGAAAATGTTTGGACAACACAGGTGTACACAACGTATTATATACTTCACAAACAGAAAATCGTCATCGGAGAATTGGCAGTTCTTTTACTATTTTGTGAAACGCTCAGTACCCCAAAAAAATACATATGCTGTTGTTATAAGAAGTTCGGGTAGAACTGATATTTAGCTTCGGTGTATGTAATATTATGATTTATAGGACAGAATGAGAGGAAGCTGCAGAGGCGGGAAAACAAAATTAAAAGGAACGAGAGAGAGAGAGAGAGAGAGAGAGAGAGAGAGAGAGAGAGAGAGAGAGAGAGAGAGAGAGAGAGAGAGAGAGAGAGAGAGAGAGAGAGAGGGAGAGGGAGAGGGAGAGAAAAAGAGAGATGAAGGTGAGGTGAAAATGGGAAAATACGAAAATACCAGAGAAATATATATTATCATAGTTACCCCCAGAAGAGTAGCCATTCTCTATTATGATGTGTCACAGAAAACGAAACACTTCCCGTTTTTAAATTTTACGCCCAGACTTAGAAATTTCTTTCTAAAGTAAAGTCCTCTTCTATTACTTGGAGAAAAAAACTCTCACAGTGATAGCTCTTAAGCTTAGCCCCGAAAAATACTACAAAAACTGAAAAAAATCTTCAAATCCAGACAGCAATTCCACTTCAGAAATGTAGCGAAAGAAGTGTTCAACCAATTTTACTCAAACCGAATAATCACTTAGAAGTTATAACTTAACCTCTTCAATAAAGAAAACAAGCAGATAATGTCATGGAGATAACAGATTGCAAAATAATTAAAGGGGGATATAAGCTTCATCTAAGTGAAGATAGTTTCGAAATCGTAAATAACTGTAACTTATAAAAACATTCCCTCTCCCCATTTTCTTTAAAACTTTTTCCGGGAGACTTACCTAATATTAAATTCTCCACATTTATATCTCCCTGTTTCTGTTTCTATCTCTCGGTGTCTGTTTGTCTCTCTTTCTTTTTGTCTCGTCCTCCCTCTTGCTCTCTGTTATTCTTTATCAATCTTATCTTTCCCCCCTTTTCCTCTGCCTCTTTTTATCACGCTTAGTCTCTATCTATCATCCACCTTTAGATTATCTACTCGTGCACCTGCATATCCTCTCTATACTATTTAAATTATTCCTCTCTATGATATCTAAATCAATAAAAAAAAATAAGACTAGAAGAAAAATACTTATAAGAAAACGGAAGAAGAGTTATTATTATGCGCCAGAGAAACCATTAAGCCAAATTATGCCGTTTTCCTAACTTCCAACGGGATCGCAAAATGACATGGCGAACTCGGTCGAAAATTCCCGATTCTCACCTCATTACCGCGCACAATTTTCGCGCTAAACGGTCATTTCATCGACGGTAAAAAGGAGAGAGAGTAGGAGAGAAAGAGAAGAGAATAGGAGGGAGGGGAGGGAGGGAGGAGGGAAGAAGGAGAGGTGGGAGGGAGGAAGGAAGGCAGGGGTTAGGAGGGGGGAGGAGGGAAGGAGGGAGGAGGGAGGAAGGGGTTAAGAGAGGAGGAGGGAGGGAGGGAGGAAGGGCTTAGAGAGGAGGGAGGGAGGAAGGGG
>NC_091561.1:38549218-38554218 GCF_042767895.1 Penaeus vannamei
GCATGCTAATACTTAAATAATAGCATTAAAATCATCGTTATTTTCACCATATCCGTCCCTTAATAATTTCAACACCAATTTTCAAGTAACTATTTTCACAAACATCGCAGCCACCTCAATTTAATTCTGCTCAGCCCTTAATTTTAACCCTCACTACCTCCACCCCCCCTTCCCACACCCCTGTTCATTCCCCCGTTTACTACTCCTCCCCCTTACTCCTTTACTCCCCTCCCCTTCCCACACCCTTCTACCCTCATACTATCTCCCCCACTTCCCCCCTACTCCTCCCCCTTTTCCCGGCATTTCACCCCCACCTACACTCTCTCCCCATCTCTCTCCTCCTCTCACCCCCCTACACTCTCTCCCAACCCCTCCCCCCACCTCTCACAACCACCTATATTCTCCCCCTCCTCCTCCCCCCCGAGCATCCTAACCCTCTCCCCCTCCCCCGAGTCCCAGCATCCCCCCAACCTACCCCCTCCCCCTGAGACCAAGCAACCCCCCTCCTCCCAGCTTCTCCCCCTAAGTCCCATCATCTCCCCCTCCCCCCAACCTACACCCCCTCCTCCCCCTCTCCCCTTCCCCCCGAGTCCCAGTAACCCTCCCCCAACCTCCTCCCCCTCACCCCCTGAATCCCGGCGATCCTACAGCCTGCCCCGAGGGTACGGGAAGGCCCCTTCATGCACGGCCGCGGGGGAGGTCATGCAGATTCCTCAGGTCCTGCGTCAAAGGGGGGGGGGAGTCTGGTCTGGACTGCATGGCGGTTTTCCAGAGCGTCGTCCTTGAACCCCCCCTCTCCCCCTCTCCCCCGTCCCCCGCCCATCGGCTTATCTGTCCTTCCCTTCCCCTTCCCCTTCCTCTTCTTCCTCCTGCCTCCTGCCTCTCCGGCGACCTAACTCTTTGGCTTTCTCCTTCTCTCTTTCTCCCTTTCTCTCTCTCTCTCTCTCTTTTCTCTCTCACAGCTCCTTCCCTCTCACAGCTCCTTCTCTTTTATCCTCCACCTAATCTCTTTCTCTCTCTCTCCTCTTTCTCTATCTCTCTCACGCCCTTCTTTCTGGCGTCTAAAACATCACACTTATTATTACTGATATTCTTATTTTGTTTTTATTTTTGTTATGAACATCATTTCCATCAATATTACTATATCAATGATAACTGCTATAATAATTATTATTATAATAATGACAATAGTGATAACAATGATAATGATAATAGCCATAATGATAATAATGATAATGGCGATAATCTTAATAATGATAATAGCGATAATAATAATAATAATGATAATAGCGATAATAATAATAATAACGATAATAATAATAATGACAATAGCGATAATAATAATAATAGTGATAATAGCGACAATAATGATAATGATAATTAATGAGCAAATGTCATTATTACTGCTACTGAGAAAGTGAATTACCGATAGAAGCCAGTAATAAAGATCATAAGTATTTAAGATTATAATAGCAATGGCAAATATAATCAATATAATAATGGTAATACCTACAAAATAATGACGGCATTTATCGTTATCATTACATTCCTCAAATACTCTTATTACATCATATGGTTCCTATAATCCCTATCACCATTATCCAAAAAGATAGGCCTAAAAATCCTTCAGTTAAACGAAAAAGCCACATCAATTTCTGTAAAAAACAAACAAACAAACAAACAAACAATAATAATAAATAAATAAGTGAATGAATAAATAAAAAAATATATAATGAAGAAAAAAATGTCCTTGCACTGTTCGATGAGCAACACTCGCAACAGCGCGAGAGCCCAGAGTGCGCCCGGCACGCACCGCCAGCAACGGTGCGCGCGGAGGCCCAACGCCACATTCCCTTCGGAAGCACGTTCGGGCGTCTCTCGGGGGGGGGGGGGGGATAGAAACGCAATTTTCACCCGGCTTTCTATCCTTGAATGTTTTTTAATGTTTTTTTTTTTCTGATCGCTTGATTTTTTTTTTTTCTTTTTTTGATGGGATAAGGAAGCGATGCAAGTCAGGTACATAACACGATTTTGCGCGCGCGCGCGCGCGTGTGTGTGTTTGTGTGTATGCGTGCATATGCGTGTACACGCACCGCGCGTGTATGAGTTTGAGCATTCAAGCGTGTGTATATGCATGTGTGTTTTCGCGTGTATCTTATAAACGTGTGTGTGCATGTATGAGCGTGTGTACATGTATATTCAAGTGTGTGCATCTCACCCCCCCCCTGCCCTTGTCCTAGCCCCCCCGCACACACACGCTCAACACACTCCCCGTGGCACGCTCCTTCCCGTGTCCAAACAGAGCACAGCTTTTGTATATAAATTGTTTGTCCGTTTACGCTGTCAGTCACGCGGACTCGTTAAGGAGTGGCGCAAATACAGCTCTTTGGCGCAGACGTGACGCGAGCCACTGGGATATATATATATTTTTCTGGCAGGGGGAAGGGGGGGAGAGGGGAGAGGGGGAGGGGGAGGGGGAGGGGGAGGGGGAAGGGGAAGGGGGGAAGGGGGGAAAGGAGGGAGGGCTGCGTAGATCATATTTGGATGCATTTCTATATGTGATATTTCCCTATAGCTTAAAAAAAAAAAAAAAAAAAAAAAAAAAATCTGAACTGTATTTCTTCTAAACCATAACATATCCTCTAATTTTTCTTAATGATCTTTTTGTTGTTCAGAATTGATCACTCGGTTCAAGTTCATGTTAAAATTTCTCTAATACATCTGATATTTTGCGATACTGCAAATCAGCTAATTTGGTATTAGGATTGAATAAGTTAATTTGCTATTCCTACTACTACTATTAGAAATAACAATTATAATAATAACAATAATGATAATGAAATGATAAAGACAATAATGATAATAATGATACTTATGATGATGATGTAGTAGCAATGATAAAAGTACTTGTTACAACAAAAATAACAATATAGAAACAATATCAATAATAACAATAATTACAAAAGTAAGATCAACGATGAAAATAGTAATAACAAGAATAATAGCAATACTAATAATAAAAATCGACAAATAAACAAAGTGACAAATTCTTTATAACGTGAATTAATAAAAGAATATAAAATAACAATAAGTAATCAAGCATGCATTCCGTTCGTCACATAGCAGAAATAAGTTAATTAAGTAATTAAGATTCTAAAGTTACGACGATAGGGTTATAAAATAAACTTGAAAATCCCTTGAACTTTCCCTGTCTATGGACCAAGCAGCTGAATAAACTGTGTTCTGCTGATGTTCTCCTCTCTCTCTCTCTTTTTGTTCTTCTTCCTCCTTCCCTCCCCCTCCTCTCTCTCTCTCTCTCTTCCTGTTCCTCCCTCCCTCCCTCCCTCTCTTTCTTTCTGTTCCTCTTCTTCCCTCCCTCCCCCTGTCTCTCTCTCTCTTCCCGTTCCTCTCCCTCCCTCTCTCTCTGTCTCTTCCTCCCTCCCCCCCCTTCATCTCTCTCTCTCTAAATATCCCATACCTTTATGAAGCATGATTTACATACCCCTTTTTAACGTATTATTTCACTATAGAGCCTGACTAATATGTACTACTTACCTCTGCCGTTACAACGTGTATGTCCGTTTTGTCACAGAAAAGTTTACTACTTCCTCTACGGTGTCACGTGAAGCAACTTGGATTATAGGATTTTTTGATAACTGAGGACGTTAATAGCTGAAAGTTATTATCCAGATACAAGGAGTACAGGAACGTCTTGAGGCAACTGTGTCGTTCTTTCTCATTTCAAATTTCACTTACTTAGCGCTGTGGGGAAGGCTAGGATCAGGAGCAACTCGGTGGTGTCATGGCGTATGTTTTGATGATTGTTCAATGAAAATATACCCATTAAAATCATTATTTCCCATCCTTTTTTGAAAACTGAAAAGACCAAAATGATCGACCGCATTCACAAAGCATCCGTTACTTTTGAAGACGTCATCCAAATAAACCCCCAGGTGTTTATTTTTTTCTTCTCCAAAAAATTAGAATCGGACGCCATGACACCTCCTCGAGTTTCAGCTGATCCAGCCTTTCCCCGTTGTTTCGAATCCCAGTTCCGAAACACTCGCGAGTCAATATCCGCGGTTCGAACTTTGGTGAGGCTTCGAGGTGAGACGGTCAAGGAAGGTGCTTTGAAATAACTTTGAGTTCTATCGCTTGATTTAGGATATTAACTGAAACAAAATCGAAAATGACCGAACGATAGATAACAAACACAAAAAAGACAATAAAAAAGATAACAAAACACGAAAAAGACAAAACAAATAATAACAAAAAGAGAGAGAGAAATAAACAACAAACAGAAAATACCCCCCACCCCCGAAAAAAAATCACGCATCCCCCAAAATACCTCCCACCCTCACCCCTCACCCCCACCCCCCACCCCACCCCACCCTCAAAAATAAAAAAAAAAAAAAAAGCATACCCACACACACACACACACACACGCACACACACACACACACACACACACACACACACACACACACGCACACACACACACACACACACACACACACACACACACACGCACACACACACACACGAGACGAGGGAAGGGGCGTTACCACACAATACACCCAAGCGATGTCTCCAAAAGGATGTTGACTCCGGACCAATATTGTGTGAGTCAACGGATGAGTTTTCAGCCTCATCCTGTTGAGTAAGATGGATGAGGAATGAGGAATGACGCGTGGAAGAAAGAAGGAGAGAAAGTGGATAAGGAGAAGGATAACAAGGAAGAGGGGATGGTGATAATGATGCAGGGAAGGAGAGAAAGTGGATAAGGAGAAGGATAACAAGGAAGAGGGGATGGTGATAATGATGCAGGGAGAAGAAGAATTAAGAATGAGAAGGAGAAGAAGAATTATGAATGAGGAGAGGGAGAAGGAGAGAAAGTGGATAAGGAGAAGGATAACAAGGAAGAGGGGGATGGTGATAAATGATGCAGGGAGAAGAAGAATTAAGAATGAGAAGGTGAAGAAGAGAGACTGAATGAGGAT
>NC_091561.1:38566718-38569218 GCF_042767895.1 Penaeus vannamei
GTGACTGGGAGGGGAGGGAAGAGAAAAGAGAGATATGTGGGAGGAAGGAGTGTTGGAGGAGAAGGGAAGGAAGAGGAAGACGTTGAAGGAGGAACAAGGAGGAGAAGAAGGAAGACGGGGGGGCAGAAAGGGGAGGGGGAAGGAAGGAGGTAGGGGAGGGAGAAGGACACAAACCCCCCATGAATTAATTAACAATGGGGGATCAAGTCATCTGGTGTGGAAGGACTGTCATTAACCTTCGCGGGGGGGGTTGAGGGAGGGGGTGAGGGGGGTGAGTGGAGAGGGATGGGGAGAGGTTAATGAGGGGAGGGGGATGAGAGAAGGGGGTGAAGAGGGGGAGGATGGGGGAGGTTAATGAGGGAAGGGGGATGAGAAAAGGGGGTGAAGAGAGGGAGGATGGGGGAGGGGATTAGGGAAGGGGTGAGGAGAGGGAGGATGGGGGGAGGGGGATGAGGGGAAGGGGTGAGGAGAGGGAGGATGGGGGGAGGGGGATGAAGGGAGGGGGTAAGGGAAGGGGATAAGGGGAGGGTTTGGGGAAATAGGAGATAGAATGTGACAGCAGGGGATGGTTTGGCAAAAAGAGGGTTGAGGGGAAGGAGGGGGGGCAAAGGGGAGGAGGAGGAAATGGGATGGGGGTTTATGTATATAGAGTGGGTGGGAAGAGAGGAGAGGGAGAGGGAGGGGGAGGGGATGGAGATGGGGGAAGAGAGGGGAAGGAAACAAGACGAGTTTTAACTTAAGATTTAGTTTTGATTCCATTTGTTACAATGGATATTCTTTGCTGTGGCATACTGTCTGTATTATTTTGGCCAAATCTCGCCCCGTGTGCAAGGAATGGCCGGGGGTTACCACTCACTGGCCGGGCGTGGGATTGAACGCAGGTCCGCAAGATTGCTAGACGAACGCGCTCACCAGAAGAGGGGAGAGGAGATGGAAGAGTGGAGAGAAAGAGAGAGAGAGAGAGAGAGTGAAAGAAAAGGAATGAAAAGAGAAAGAATCAAGAAAGAAGAACATAGGGATGAAGGAGAGAGAAACGAGATGGAGAAGAGGGAGAAAGAGGGAACGGAGATAAGAGAGTAGAGAGAGAGAGAGAGAGAGAGAGAGAGAGAGAGAGACAGAGAGAGAAAGAAGGAGAGAGAGAGAGAGAGAGAGAGAGAGAGAGAGAGAGAGAGAGAGAGAGAGATAGAGAGAGAGAGAGAGAGAGAGAGAGAGAGAGAGAGAGAGAGAGAGAGAGAGAGAGAGAGAGAGAGAGAGAGAGAGAGAGAGAGAGAGAGAGAGAGAGAGACAGATAGATATAGATAGAGGAAGAGATAAAGCGGGGAAGAGAAGAAAGAAACAGAAGCGAAATAATAGAAGACAGACAGAGAGAGAGAGAGAGAGAGAGAGAGAGAGAGAATTAGAGAGAGCGAGCGAGAGAGAGAGAGAGAGAGAGAGAATTAGAGAGAGCGAGAGAAAGAGAGAGAAAGAGAGAGATTTAGATAGAGGAAGAGATGAAGCGGGGAAGAGAAGAAGGAAACAGAAACGAAATAAGAGAAGATAGAGAGATAGACAGAGAGAGATAGAAGAGCGAAAGAACGAATGAGAGAGAAGAAGAAACAGACCCCTACTATATCCCAAGCGTCTTCACAGTAGCGGTTATAATGGACGAGAAGTGATAAATGCCCCCTGCTATGGAGAGCGCCCAATAGGTGGTGATTTGACGGAGAATAAATTAGCGGGAGTTTCAGCTTTTTTCGTCCTTTTTTTCTTTGTTTTGTTCGCGGTTCTCAGGGATTTGCTCTTTTCTTTCCGTCAAAGAGGAGAGGGAGAGAGAGAGAGAGAGAGAGAGAGAGAGAGAGAGAGAGAGAGAGAGAGAGAGAGAGAGAGAGAGAGAGAGAGAGAGAGAGAGGGAGGCAGGAAGAGAGGAAGAGAGGGAGAGATAGGGAGGGAGGGAGAGAGGGAGAGGGAGAGAGAGAGAGGGAGGAAGAGAGGGAGAGAGCGATAGAGGAGAGAGAGAGAGAGAGAGAGAGAGAGAGAGAGAGAGAGAGAGAGAGAGAGAGAGAGAGAGAGAGAGAGAGAGAGAGAGAGAGAGAGAGAGAGAGAGAGAGAGAGAGAGAGAGAGAGAGAGAGAGAGAGAGAGAGAGCAACAGCAGCAAATAATTAATAAAACGAGCAATATACACCGATTGTTCTGTTTTTTCACTTTCATAATGATAGGTTGTGGATTTCTTTTTCTTTGTCTTTCCTTGTGTTTGTTCCCGTTTTTTATCTATTTTTTTGTTTGTTAATTCCTTTGTTTCTTCTTTTTTCTATAATCTCACTTCTCTTTCTTCTTCATTTCCTCCACCTCCATTCCCCCAACACCACCCGCTCCTCCTCCTTTTCCACCTCGTCCACCATCCCCACCTCCTCCTCCAACTCTTCTCTACCTCCACCTCTACAATCATCACCGTCACCTTCTATTCCCTCTTCCACCACCTACACCTCGCTGCCCCCTTCCTCCTCCTCCTCCCCCCACTAT
>NC_091561.1:38574218-38584218 GCF_042767895.1 Penaeus vannamei
TTTTCATAATAGATTCAAGTAATTCGTTCAAGGGATTTTAATATTATGTAGAGATAAAACATTTCATTTAATTATCTATCAGATTGGCATACAATATATTTCTCGATCCTCATATATAAACAGAAAAAAAACATAAATGATAAACCAATAAATAAATAAACCCACACCTCTATACAAAATTTGCAATAATTAAAAAATAATAATTGATAAGTGAATTTCTCTGGTGTGTTGCCTCTTTGAAAAATTTCGAAAGATTGTGAAATATAGGCCTATCTACTTCACTTTTCATAATAGATTCAAGTAATTCGTTCAAGGGATTTTAATCTTATCATGTAGAGATAAAACATTTCATTTAATTATCTATCAGATTGACATACATTATATTTCTCGATCCTCATATATAAACAGAAAAAAACAAATGATAAACCAATAAATAAATAAACCCACACCTCTATACAAAATTTTAAAATACAAAAACAGAAACAACAACAGCAACAAACAACAAAATCAACAATAAACAACAACAACAAAAACAACAACAAATAACATCAACAACAACAACAACAAAACAACAGCAACAAATAACAACCACAAAACAACAACAACAACAACAACAACAACAACAAACAACAACAACATTCAACAACAACAACAACAAAAACAACAAAATACCAAATAAATAAATTAAGCAAGACAGTGTACCAAAGTTGGTATTTAGGTTACTATGGCAATAAACCACAAGCCAGTAGTCATGTACACGCGACCGGAAAAATGAACCTTATTGCGTGACCCATAGTTGGCAACACATACAATTGCGGTGTTGTTGATGATAATGATGATGGTGATGATGGTGATGATGATGATGATACTGTTACTGACACTGACATTGACAATGATAGTGATAATGTTAATGATATTGATAATGAAAATGATGATGATATTGATGATGATGATGGTGATAATGATAATGATAAAGATCATGATAAGAGTATTGGTAATAATTATGATAATGATGAAAAGAATGATGATAATGATGTTAATGGTGATAACGATGATGATAACTATAACAGTAGAAATGATAATAGCCGTAGTAATAGTAGTAATAATGATAATAATGATAATATTGATGATGATGATGATAAAAATAATTGTAGTTATGACAATAACAACAATAGCAACAACAATAATGATAATGATGATAGTAATAATAACAACAGTAATAACGATAACAACAACAAAGATAACCACCCCCTTCCCTCCCAGCAATTCCCCCCCCCCCCTCCTTCCCATCCTTTCTCCCCCGACCTTCAGTAGTCAAATATGTCAACTTCAAGCCGAAATATCAAGCCGAAATCAGTCCAAATTCAATCCAAAATCAACCCGAAACCAAGCCAAAACTGACCCAAAATATCAACCCTCAACCAACCCGAAACCAACCCGAAACCAACCCTCAACCAACCCAAAACTGACCCAAAATATCAACCCTCAACCAACCCGAAACCAACCCGAAACCAACCCTCAACCAACCCAAAACTGACCCAAAATATCAACCCTCAACCAACCCGAAACCAACCCGAAACCAACCCTCAACCAACCCAAAACTGACCCAAAATATCAACCCTCAACCAACCCGAAACCAACCCGAAACCAACCCTCAACCAACCCAAAACTGACCCAAAATATCAACCCTCAACCAACCCGAAACCAACCCGAAACCAACCCTCAACCAACCCAAAACTGACCCAAAATATCAACCCTCAACCAACGCGAAACCAACTCGAAACCAACCCTCAACCAACCCAAAACTGACCCAAAATATCAACCCTCAACCAACCCGAAACCAACCCGAAACCAACCCTCAACCAACCCGAAACCAACCCAAAACTGACCCAAAATATCAACCCGAAACCGACCCGAAACCGACCCTCAACCGACCCTCAACCAACCCTCAACCAACCCTCAACCAACCCTCAACCAACCCTCAACCAACCCGAAACCGACCCTCAACCAACCCGAAACCGACCCTCAACCAACCCGAAACCGACCCGAAATCAAGCCGACATTCCAACGCGTTTCGGAATCGGATCAGCAGAGTGTCCCCCGCGGCGCTAGTAGACCGAAGGGAACCGGCCGGATATGGAGGGTAATTCGATAATTTCCCCTCCGGTCACCCTGCAAGGTAAGTGTGTATGTGTAGTGTGTGAGTGTAGTGTGTGTACGTCAACCCAGTTACGTGTGTTATGTTGATTCCGTGTTTTATTTTGTTTTTTGTTTGTATTGTTTTGTTTATGTTTGTCGGAGGTTTTTGTTTTTATTTTCATATGTACTTTTTTCCGTTTTTTTCTGTTTTTTTTTTTTTTTTCTTTTTCGTTTATATCTGTTCGTGTCTTGCGTCTGTTCGGTATATATTTTCTTATCCATATTCGTTCGGTTATTTTTTTTAAACTTTCATTTAGTTCCTCCCTCGTTCTCTGTCAACCCTTCCTTCCCCCTCCCTCCTCCCCCCCTGCCCTTCACCCTCGCCCCCTACCTATCCCCCCCCCCTCACGCCTGTTCAGGTCCTTCTTCAATTCTCTCTTCAACCGCTTTATCACCTCTTTCGCTCTATCCCCTTCTCTTCTTGTCACTAAATGCACATTTCCGCTCTCTTTGTCTCTGTTTCTGTCTGTCTGTCTTTGTCTCTCTCTCTCTGTCTGTTTATATATATATATATATATATATATATATATATATATATATATATATATATATACATATATATATATATAGATGGATAGATAGATTGATAGATAGATAGATAGATAGATAGATAGATAGATAGATAGACAGACAGATAGATAGATAGATAGATAGATAGATAGATAGAGAGAGAGAGAGAGAGAGAGAGACAGTTTTTTGTTTATCTTTGCAATTTCAATTCATTTTCTATATCAGTAACTAAACAGTAAACAAAATGTGAATTAAAGATATTGCAGGGTGTAGTGTAATTATTATACAGGCAATGACACTTCAAATCTAATGTGAGGCAAAGTTAGTACAGTAACAATACTTTAAGTTAGTAACAAAAAGACGAAATGAAGAGACAAAAATAATGTAGATACTCTTACAAAACAATGCAAATACACACACAACCACTACAAGAGACGATGTATACAATACAGTAGGAACAATGTACAAGATTACAAGAGAATGAGGAATAAGCACAATATAGATAATGAAACTCGCATATACGGACAATATGCTGAAAATTAAAGCCATTGTAAAGACAGCGTAAGGCTAATAGAAAGACAATATCAAGTATAGTAACAAGATTAGATTTTTAAAAATTAACAATAACACACACTCTACAAGAAAGAGAAACAAAAAGGCTGTAATACAAAGCAAAGTAAAAAAATAAAAAGAAGAGAAAAGAAAGTTAAGAAAAATACAAGCAATACGCCAGAATTAAGAAAAACCCGATACGTAAACAAACAAAAACAAAAACAAGAAAGTCTCGTATATTGAGAACAAATCTTACTCCTCGCTGTCACTCCTTAAATTATTCTCGACAAAGCGACGACGACCTTGCGTGTCTAGAATTAGTCATTTGTCTGTCACTTCCCCGTCCCGCTTTCAGTCCACCGAAAGATTTACGAAAGTTGAAATATCGTTTGATAATTGTCATGCATCTGGAAATTGCAAAAATCATTTTTAGAGAAAAAATAGAAGATAGAATGATAATAGAAAATAGAAATGGATAATAATAATAGGAAATAGGAATGGATAATGATAACAGGAAATAGGAATGGATAATGATAATAGAAAATAGAAATGGATGATGATAATAGAAAATAGAAATGGATGATAATAATAGAAAATAGAAATGGATAGATAATGATAAAGATAGAAATGAATAGATAATAAAAAATGGAAACGCATAAATGATAATAAAGACAGAAATGGATAAATAATAATAAAAACAGAAACAGATAAATAATGACAAAAAATCAAAATGGACAAATAATAAAAAAACAGAAATAAGCAACCAGATAAAATAAATAAATGGAAAAAACGAATGAACAAATCACAAACCAAGCATCAAAATATGGCGTCAAGACAGGTCAGAATTCCGTCATAACCTAACATATTGAGCCACATTTCTCAACCCCAAGACAGCTAAGATTACAGGTCACGTCGCATGTATCCGTCGTGCATATTTGTGACCGGCGCCAGAGGTCAAAGGTCATGCGGGGGTCTTTTGACTCGAGGTCAGATGTGATCGTAATGAGGACAGATACAGGGAGGTCGAAATCTTAACAAAGGAATGGGTGGTTTGGGAATTCGGTCGTAGTGTCATTTGGCGTCGGTGTTTCTATGTATGTTTTATTTTTGTTTGGTGTCTTTGGTTTATTTTTCTATGTTTTTTTTTAGTTTTCTTCTTTTTTAATTTTTTTTGTTTTGTTTTTTTTTAGTAATTTTTTTCGTTTTTAGTTTATTATTATTTTTTTTAGTTTTGTTTAGTTTTTTTTTCGTTTTTTAAATATTCTTTAGGTTATATTTTCGATTTTAGTTTATTTCATATTTTTAGCTTATTTTTATTTTATTCTTTTATCTCTTTTTTCCCTCATAACACTATTTTATGTTTCACTCCTGGACTATTTTTCTTTGGTTCACTGTCTGTTGTTTGTTTATTCATGTCTGTCTCTTGGTCTCTCTTTCTCTCTCTCTCTCTCCTCTATCTATCTTTCTCTCTCTCTCTCTCTCTCTCTCTATCTTTCTATCTCTCTCTCTCTCTCTCTCTCTCTCTCTCTCTCTCTCTCTCTCTCTCTCTCTCTTTCTCTCTCCCCCCCTCTCTCTCTCTCTTTAGAATTAATTTTGAAACACATGATAATAGAAAGAAAAAATGAAATGTATCAATGTTAAACAAAAAAGGTCATTGCATACTAACCCATCGAAATCGCCGGAGGAATAAGGAAGAAAAAGCGAGAATAAAATCTTTATCTTTAATTCCTCCTTCCATCAGGTTTCATTTATTTAATATCAACCCCTTCTCCTCATCATCCTGTTATTCTTTTTTATCTCTTTCTTCACTTACTCTTTTTTCCTGTTCTTCCTTTCTCTCCCCATTCCCCTGTGCCCTCTCTTCTTCCTTCTTCTCTTTCTGATTGTTTTTTTTCTCTCTATTCGTCTTCATTCTCCTCCTTATTCTTTAATTTTTTATTCTCTTCTAGCTCCTCTTCCATCTCCTCACCATTGCTCTTCCTTCTTCTCCCACACTCTTCTTCTCCATCTTTGATCTCTCTCTGTTCTTCTTCTCCCTTTACTTACTCGCTCTCTCTGCCTCCTCCACCTCTTCCCCTTCCTACTTCTTCTCCTCATATATCCCTCCTCCTCCACTTCTAACCCCCATCCTCTACTCCCCCCTTCCTCCTCTTCATCCTCTACTTCTCCCCCTGCTCTATCTCCCTCCTCCTCCTCCTCCTCTTCTCCCTCCCCCCTCCTCCTTCTTTACCCACCTCCTCCTCCTCTAACGACCCCTCCCCCTCCTCCTCCTCTACCTCCTTACCTCCTCTTCTTCCTCACCTCCTTGGAAAACCCTTCACGTCAACCGAAAAACGGAGAGAGAGAGAGAAAGAGAGAGAGAGAGAGAGAGAGAGAGAGAGAGAGAGAGAGAGAGAGAGAGAGAGAGAGAGAGAGAGAGAGAGAGAGAGAGAGAGAGAGAGAGAGAGAGAGAGAGAGAGAGAGAGAGAGAGAGAGAGAGAGAGAGAGAGAGAGAGAGAGAGAGAGAGAGAGAGAGAGAGAGAGAGAGAGAGAGAGAGAGAGAGAGAGAGAGAAGGAAAGAGACCGCGTCGTTCTATGATTTTACACGGTCAGGCGAGCGAGCAAATGTTTGGGTTCTTGTAAGGTGACTCGTCGGATTCCGGATTCGAATGCGGTTGACATTTGGCGAACGTAAACATTGGTCGTCGGGCGAAATGGCGTTCGAGTTTCCGTGTAAAATTAATATGGTATATTTTGTCTATATTTTTATTTGTGTATCTATTGTTATTTTTTTTGTAACCTTGCAAATACAGTAAAAAGTATTCAAAATCATAAGAGAAATTCTGAGAAACGCCCAAGATAAATCAATGGTATTCCCTTTGTCTCTTCTCTTCTCTCTCGTTTTCCAAATTTCTTCCTATCTCCCCATTACTATCCCCCCCTCAATCCTCTCTCCCTCTCCCCACCCCCTCCCTCCCTCCCTTGACCATCTCTCCTCTCCTCTTCCCCATCTTTCTCTTCCTCTCCCCTCCCCCTTCTCCATCTTTCTCTCCCTCTCCCTTCTTCCCTCTCTCCCTCCCTCCCCACCCCCCACCCCTCTCTCTTTCTTGTCTTCTTGCAGTGCAGCCCAACAAGACATGAACCACAACCCCCTCCCCCCACCCAAAAAAAAAAAAAAAGAAAGACATGCACCACACTACCCCCCCCCCCTCAAAAAAAAAAAAAAAAAAAAAAAAGCACACGTGAATGCGACCCAAAATGTCACAGCAACAACTCCGAGCATACTGATGAGTCACCGTCTGGAACGTCTCCAAAGATGGATGTCCTGGATTCGTGTTTCGAATGTCGTAAATGCCTTTATTTATCGTCCTTATTATTATCGCCATTTCTTTCTTTACACACACACACACACACACATATATATATACATATATATATATATATATATATATATATATATATATATATATATATATATATATATATATATATATATATATATATATATATATATATATATATATATATATATATATATATATATATATATATGTGTGTGTGTGTGTGTGTGTGTGTGTGTGTATGTGTGTCTGTGTGTGTGTGTGTGTGTGTGTGTGTGTATGTGTATGTGTGTGTGTGTATGTGTGTGTACGCATGTGTGTCTGTGTGTGTGTGTGGTGTGTGGTTTGTGTGTGTGTATACAAATAAATATATATCAATCTGTTTGTACATATTTTTTGTATCCTATAGGAATGCTCCCATTTTGTGTTAAGAGGATAATAAATGAGACCTTTAAGATTTAAAAACATGCGTTCTGAATAATATGGTCTACTACGCTATAAATGATATAATCAGATGTTATAAATAATATAGTTTAATGGTTGGAGTTCATGTAGAAGAGGAAGGTGAACAGATGGTAGCCACAGTAGATGCAATATGCTTAGATGCAGTACTGTTACTTAAACCTTTATATAGCTTTTTTAATGAACCTTAATTTGGAAAGTTCATTTGAGGATTACGCTTCTTCCTTATTCTAGTCTTTTCTTTCTCTTTCTCTTTCTTCTCTCTTTTTTCTTGTTTGCTATATTTTCTTTTTATTCTTTCTATTTTTTCTGATTTGTTCTGTCTCTTCTTCTCTCACTTTCGTGTTCTTATATGTCCTCTTCTTCTTCCTCCTTTTTTCATTTTCCTTCTATCTTTATTTTCCTCTTTCCACTCTCCCTTCTTTTCTTTTTCTTTTTCCTTTTTTTCCATTTTCGTTTTCACTGCTTTCTCATTTTTTTTTTTTATTTTATCTCCTCCCCCTTCTTTTTTTCCATTTCTTCTTTTCTTTAGTTCAGTACTTTACTTGCATTTCCTTCTTCTCCGGTATCTTTCCTTTCTATTTTTTCATTTCCCTTTTGTCTATTTTCCTTTTATCTTCTTCATCTCCTTATCTTTCGCTTCCCATTTCGTCGCTTTTGTCACAAACCATCACATTAACTATTAATTTTCATTTCTTTCTATACCTCTCCTTTAGCCTTTTCCATTCTCCTTTCTCTTCTCCTCCTAGATCGCCCGTCTCCTTCTCACCTCCCTATCTCGTTATCATAAATTATCGCATTAATTAAGCTTTTCCTTTTTCTATATCTTTTTGCGTATTTCGAGTTTCTCTTCCTTCTATCTTCTATCTTCTCCTCATCCCCATTTCTCTTTCCCTCGTTTTTATCCTCTCTCATCTCTTTGTCTCTCTCCTTTATTCCCTTTTCATATAAAACCTTTTCTTCCTTTCCTAATTCTCTCCTTTCACAACCTTTATTGCTTTTTCTCCTCCATTTTTCTCCCTCTTTCCTCTCATTTCACTTTCTTCCTTTATTTCATGTCCTACAACTTTTCATTTTTCTTAACATCATATATCAATTTCTTTTACCTCTTATTCCTCTTCTTTCTCCATTTCCACCTCTCTTTCTCACTTTATTTTCCTTCTCCTTCCTCCCTTATCTCCTCTTATCCTTCCTCCTCCCTTCTTTCGCCCTCTTCCTTCTCCTTTCTCTTCCATCTCCTTTTTCATCCCCCTATCCTATCTCCCTTCTTCCTCCTCTCCTCACAAACCATCACATAAACAACAATTAAGATAACCACGGTCTATTACAAAAAAAAAAAAAAAAAAAAAAAAAAAAACATAAACAGCGATTAAGGTAACCACGTTCTATTACAAAAAAAAATAATAAAAAAAAAAATAAACATAAACAACGATTAGGATAATCACGTTCTATTACAAAAATAAATAAATAAATAAATAAAAATAAAAAAAATAAAAATGAAAATAAAAATAAAGATATAACAAATACGTTCGTTATATCAGGACACACTCTAACGCTGACCGCTATTACGTACTCTGTTATAGCGGTCAGGGATTTACGGTCAGTGGGAACCGTGATCTGGTTAACGGAGTGAATGGTGGTCAGGTCTTTTTTTATTTATGTATTTATTTTCTTTATCTTTTATCTGTTCTTTATCATTTTCTTTGTCTTTTATTTATTCTCCATCATTTATTTATTTATTTATTTATGTATTTTATTTTATTTCTTTTTTTTTTTTGGGGGGGGGTGGGTATATGACGGCGACGATGGGACAGTAAAGGAAAGAAAGAAAGAAAATAATAAGTGGGTGATAAAGAGAAGGAGGAAAGGAGGGAGAGAAGGAGAGAGGAAAAGAAAGGGAGTAAGAGAGAGAGAGAGAGAGAGAGAGAGAGAGAGAGAGAGAGAGAGAGAGAGAGAGAGAGAGAGAGAGAGAGAGAGAGAGAGAGAGAGAGAGAGAGAGAGAGAAATGGGAAGCAGATAGGTTGATATATGCATATATATATAAATATAAATATATATATATATATATATATATATATATATATATATAGATAGATAGATAGATAGATAGATAGATAGATAGATAGATAGATAGATAGATAGATAGATAGAGAGGGGGGAGTAGAAATAGATTGATAGATAGATAGGTATATATATATATATATATATATATATATATATATATATATATATATATATATATATATAGATAGATAGATAGATAGATAGATAGATAGACATATGTATAGAGAGAGAGAGACAGACAAACAGACAGACAGACAGACGGACATAAAGAGAAAAGACAAAGAAAGAAAAAATCGACGAAAATAAAGAATTAAGGTAAAGAAAAAAATATTTAATTACCCCTCTAATGACCCACTTAAAAAAACAGAATTAAGGGAAGCACTTAAGTGTCACGTATGGCTGGGCAAAGGAGGGCAGAGGAAAGGAGGAAGAAGTAAATAAATTAGACAAAGAGAGACAAAGGAAGGAGGTTAAAGAGGAGCCGAAGGGAAGAGAGAAGTGAGGAGGAAGAAGAGAGGAAGATAAAGATTCGAGAAAGAAGGATGAAGAAAGGAGTAAAGGGATAGAAGAAGAAAATAAGAATGGAGTGGGGATAGAAAGGGTAAATAATAAAGTATGGAAAGAGAGAGGGAGATAGAGGGAGATAGATAGAGAGATAGATAGAGAGAGAGAGAGAGAGAGAGAGAAGGAGAGAGAGAGGGAGAGAGAGAGAGAGAGAGAGAGAGAGAGAGAGAGAGAGAGAGAGAGAGAGAGAGAGAGAGAGAGAGAGAGAGAGAGAGAGAGAGAGAGAGAGAGAGAGAGAGAGAGAGAGAGAGAGAGAGAGAGAGAGAGAGATGAGAGAGAGAGAGAGAAAGAGGGAGAAAGATAATGAGAGAGAGAAAAAAAAAAGGAGA
>NC_091561.1:38589218-38596718 GCF_042767895.1 Penaeus vannamei
AATAATGATAACCCTAACGATAATAAAAATGATAGCGACGATGATAATGATAATGAAAATGATGAGGATGATAATGATGAAAATAACAACAACAATAATAATGTAAATGGTGATAAGCGTGATATCAATGATAATTGTAATGATAACTATTGTAATGATAATGATAATGATAATAATGATAATCAAACCAATGATAATAGTAACCATGGTAATATCAATAATAATAATAATAATAATAATAGTGATAATAATGATAATAATGATAGCAATAATAATAATAATGATAATGATAATAATGTTGAAAGTAATAATAACAATAGCAACAACAACACTAATAATGATAATGATAATAATAATAATGGTGATAGAATAATGATAATGATAGTATGATTGTAATAATTAGAAAAAAAGGATAGAAATAATGATAAAGATTATAACAACAATAATGATGATAAAATTACAATACTAATAATAATGACAATAATAATGATGATGATGATGATGATAGCAATGATAATAATAATGATAACAAAAACATTAATAAAATAATAGAAATAATAATGATGATAATAATAAAGAAATAATAATAATGGTAAATTATGATTATCATTATGATAATGATCATAATGAAAGTAATAGTTATGACGATAGAAATAATACCAGTATTAATTACAACAATAAGAAGAAGAATCAAAGTGATGATGGAAATAATAATGATAATGACAATAATGACAATAATGATAATGATAATAACAATAACAATAATAATAATAACAATAATAATAATAATGATAATAATAACAATAATAATAATGATAATAATACCAATAATAACAACAATAACAATAACAATAATAATAATAATAATAATAATGAGAATAATGAGAATAATAATAACTATAAAAATAACAATGAGAATAATAACCGTAATAATAATGATAAAATAAATATAGATAAAAAAAAAACGGTGATCAAATTGATAAAAGGAATAATAAGGAACATGACGACAATTGTAGCAATAGCAATTTTGCGATTTATTGATAAGGCCAATAAAGCATGGGAAATATGTACAAAGAAAAGAGCAGAGAAAATTAATCGTTTTTTTTTTAAGTCTAAAATATCACTTAAGCGATTTTTCATCGTAAAAAAAAAAAAAAAAAAAAAAAAAAAAAAAAAAAAAAAAAAAAAAAATTGTATCCATTAACAACAACAACGAAAAAAAAAATCTCATTGCGATAATTTACGTAAATATTGTTTTAAGTTGTTATTTTCGTTCGTTATCTTTGCGGTTATTTTTTCACGATAGGGTATGATAATCCGTCTTTTACCTTATTTGGGGTGTGTTCTTTTTCCGTTGACCACAAAGCAAAGAAATACGAGAATGAGATAGATAGAGACAGATAGATAAACAGATAGATAGATAGAGAGAGAGAGAGAGAAACAGACAGAGAGAGAGAGAGAGAGAGATAGATAGAGAGATAGAGAGAGAGTGAGCGAGTGAGTGAGAGAGAGGGATAGAGAGAGTGAGAGAGAGAGAGAGAGAGAGAGAGAGAGAGAGAGAGAGAGAGAGAGGGAGAGAGAGAGAGGGGGGGGGAGGGAGAGAGAGAGAGAGAGAGAGAAAGAGAGAAAGAGAGAGAGAGAGACAGACAGACAGACAGACAGAGAAAGAGAGAAAGAAAAAAAGAAAGAAGAAAAGAAAGAAAGAAAGAAAAAGAGAGACAGAGAGAAGAAGAAGAAGAAGAAAGAACAAGATTACCAGTTCCTTTCCAGGGGTCATTAATGTAATGCGTGCTTATCTTCAAAGACAATTTTCTGTCTAGACTTTTTTTTTCTCTTTCTTTCTTGTGGTCTTACGTGATTTATAAACACTTCTTAATAACGTTTGTAACTTTCTTTCAACTCTTAACATTTTCCTATTTGCCTGAGTTCAGTTTTATGATTTTTTAAGAAATAGTTCCGGCAGTAATTTTTATTTTTTCTGACCTTTCGACCGGTAAAAGTGGTCTCAACGACTTGGCATTTATCTTATCTTCCAAGTTTAACAGAGGAAGAAAGAAGACGATGGATAGAAATAATCTTTCATTTCCTTTTTTGGAGTTTGGAGTGTGAGAACGAAGATGTTTCAGGTAATTTTTTTTTTTTTTTGCAAGAGTCAAATATGTGGTAAAAAAAGGAAAAAAAAATCCGTTTGAAGCCTCCGCCACAAAAAAAAGGAAAAAAAATATCTTCCTTTAAAAAAGAGTGAAGCAAAAACATACTTTCTGACTTCAGTTTAGTAATTAAAAAAGAAAGAAAAAAAATCCGTGTTTGAAGCCTCCGCCACAAAAAAAAAAGAAGAAAAAAATTTCTTCCTTTAAAAAAGAGTTAAGCAAAAACATACTTTCTGACTTCAGTTTAGTAATTAAGAAAAGAAGAAAAAAATCCGTGTTTGAGGCCCCCGTCACAAAAAAAATCTCTTCTTTTTTTTAAAAAGAGTGAAGCAAAAACATACTTTTTTTTTTTTTTTTTTTTTTTTTTTTTACTTCATTCTAGTAATTAAAAAGAAGAAAAATAAAAAACATTCGTGTTTGAAGCGCCCATCAAAGAAGGAGAAGAAAAAATCTTCTTTCTTAAAAAAAAAAAAGAGTGAAACAAAACAAAACAAAAAAATACATTTTAACTTCACTTTCATAAAGAAAAAAAAATCATCCGAATTTGAAACCACCGTCAAAAAAAAAAAAAAAAAAACCCTTCTCCCTTTCAACAGAGCGAAGCAAGGAAACCAAACACCTTGCCTTCACCCTAATAATTAAAATGCGTAAAATAATGCTTATACTTGCTCGAACTCACAGGCACCTTCGGCTTCCACACGTACACATTGGAAGGCCTACCATTATAGGGGAAATATTTATTAATATTCACAAACGGCTTCTTGGTCGGCTTAGGGGTCGTGGTCGTCGTGGGGGCTTCAGTCGTAGTCGTCGTCGTCGTCGTTGGAGAGGTCGTAGGCTTCCAGAAGAAGGCTGGTGGGGTCGTGCCGGTGGAGATCCAGAAGTCGGGAGATGTTGGAGAAGTGTTCCAGTGGTAGACTTGGTTCGGACGGCCGTTGTTGGTGAAGTCGATCGGCAGCTGAAGAACAGGAATAACATATAAATCGTGCATTTTAAATACCATAAATGAATGAATGAATTGATAAATAAATGATAAATAAATAATTGATAAAGAAATGAATAAATTATAGATAAATAACTGATAAAGAAATGAATAAATTATAGATAAATCATTGATGAACAAATAAATAAATGATAAATAAATGAAAAACAAATAAACATACAGATAAATGAATAAAACACGTACCACGTAAATCGTACATTTTAAATACCATAAATAAGTAAGTAAACAAATGAATGGTAAATAAAAAAATCGATAAATAAATAAATAGATAAATGATAAATCAATAAATAGATATATAAATGAATAAAACAAATACCATATAAATCGTATATTTTAAATAGCATAAATAAATAAATAGGTGAATAAATAAATAGCTGAATAGATAATAATATATAAATAATGAATAGATAAATAAATCAATAATAGATAGATAAATAATGAATAGATCAATAAATCAATAATAAATAGATAAATAATAAATAGATAATTAAATCAATGATAAATAGGTAAACAATGAATAATGAATAGATAAATAAATAAAGGAATAAAACAAATACCAGATAAATCGTGCATTTCAAATAAATGAAAAAAAAAATTGTCAAAGAAATAGATGAAACTGCACTTATCAAAATCAAACTGAATCGAATTAAGATTTCAAAAGAAGTTTAATTAATGAAGTTTAATTACTTTTATTCCTCTTGTTCTTCTTCACTATCTACACACTTTCTTTAATTAAGAGTTGGATGAAAGTTTAATAATTAAGATAATAATACGTTTGATAATTAATAATAATATGTTTACCAATTTTAATTGAGTTGAATTAAAGTTTAATGAGATCTATTTTGACCTGAATACAAATCTAATCAAATAATCAGTGCTTTCGAATCATTTAATTGCACACGACACGAAAGAAGCTCGTTGAAAAAACCGTTGGAAAAACCGTTAGAAAAATCGGCATTCGAAGGATTCAAATCATTTCATCGGGTATTATTGTGAAGGAGAAAGAGAGAGAGGGAGAGGGAAAGGGAGAGGGAGAGAGAGGGAGAGGGAGAGAGAGGGAGAGGGAGAGGAATAGAGGATGTGGGTGAGAGATAGAGGGAGAGGGAGAGGGAGAGGGAGAGGGAGAGGGAGAGGGAGAGGGAGAAGGAGAGAGAGAGAGAGAGAGAGAGAGAGAGAGAGAGAGAGAGAGAGAGAGAGAGAGGGAGAGAGGGAGAGAGGGAGAGAGGGAGAGAGGGAGAGAGGGAGAGAGAGAGAGAGAGAGGGAGGGAGAGCAGGAGAGAGGGAGGGAGAGAGAGAGAGAGAGAGAGAGGGAGGGAGAGACAGAGACAGACAAAGAAAAAGAGAGAGATGAAGAAACAGATAGAAAGAGAAACAGAAAGACAGGGAGAGAGAGAAAGAGAGAGGAGTAGGGTGACGTCACAGGAGAAGGAGATAGTGTGTAGATAGTGAAAAAGAAGAAGAGGAATAAAACTAAATAAAGAGGAGAGGGAAGAACACAAGAAAAATGTGAAAGATGACGAAGTTAAAGAGGAACATAAGAAACATATAAAATGAGAAAAATATAAACATAAATAAGAACACAAAAGCAAACAAACAAACAAAGAACGACATATAGGAAACAGAAAAAAACAAGAAATAATATAAAGATAAATAAGAAGCCAAAAACAAACAAACAAACAACGACATATAGGAAACACAGAAAAAGGAAAAAATATAAAGATGAATAAGAAGCCAAAAAACAAACAAACAAAGAACGACATATAGGAAACAGAAAAAATATAAAGATAAATAAGAAGCCAAAAAACAAACAAACAACGACATATATGAAATACAGACAAAAAGAAAATATGTATAAATAAGTAAGAACACAAAAGGAAGCCAAACTAAAAACAAACAAACAAACAAAAACTCCAAACTAACCTTCTGCAACGGAGAAGACGCCTCGGCCTGCGACTGCGGCAATTGCGGCTGCGGCACGGCCTGCTCCACCACCTCCTCCTCCTCCTCCTCAACCGTCTCTTGGATGTTGTTGTTGACGAAGTAATAGGGAAGTGGAGGCAGCTTGATGTAGTAAATGGGCGAATCTCCGCGTCTTTTGCCTTCGCCTTGGACGATGGAAGGGGCAGGCCCGGTTCCTCGGTCGAGACCCAGCTGTTGCAGTACCTGTTCGGGGTTTGGAAAGGGGAGCGTTTTAGTGAGGGTTGTGGGAGGGAGGTGAGAGAGAGTGAGGGTTGTGGGAGGAAGGTGAGGGGGAATGAGGGTTGTGGGAGGAAGGGGAGGGAGAATGAGGGGTGTGGGAGGAAGGTGAGAGAGAATGAGGATTGTGGGAGGAAGGTGAGGGAGAAACACCTGTTCGGGGTTTGGAAAGGGGGGCGTTTTAGTGAGGGTTGTGGGAGGAAGGTGAGGGGGAATGAGGATTGGGGGAGGAAAGTGAGGGAGAAACACCTGTTTTATGAGGGTTGTGGGAGGAAGGTGAGGGAGAGACACCTATTCGGGGTTTAAAGGGGCGTAGTGAAAGTTGTAGGAGAAAGAAACGCCTGTTTAGGTGGTTGATGAACAAACATTTGGGTTTTAAAGCATCGTTTTAGGGAAGGTATTAGGAGGAAGGTGAGGGAGAAACGTCTGCTCGGGTTTTAGAGTGGTTGTGGGAGGAAATTGAGGGAGAAAAACCTATTTTAGTGAGGGTTGTGGGAGGAAGATGAGAGAGAAACACCTATTTAGAGGGGCGATTTAGTGAGGGTTGTTGGGAGGAGGGTGAGGGAGAAACGCCTGTTTGGTGTCTAGAGGAACGTTTTAGACAAAGGGAAATGAGATAGGAACATCTGTTCGGGTCTTAAGAGGGGCGTTTTAGTGAGGGTCTTAGACAGAAAAAACAGGGGATTGAAATAGGAATACCTGCTTGTTCTTCAAAAGGAAATTTTACACAAAGGTATTTCAGGCACGAATACATATCTATGATTTGAACGTTCTAGAGAAGGTTATAGAAGGAATATGAGAAAAAGAAATAACTGTTTGGGTTTTAGAAGGTAGTATCAGCCAAAGTGTTAAGAGAAAGGTAGGGCGTGTTAAGAAGACGTGTTAGAAAGTTATAACACTTGTTTAGTGTATATTAGAGTGATATAGCGAAAAATCTAAGATGGAGTATGAAACACACGTCAGGGATCTAAAGAGACGGTTGTTGAGAAAAGTTTTAAACGAAAATTCAGCGAATTTTTTTTAGGAAAAAGTTAAGGAAACAACACCTGTTTGTGAAGGACGTTTTGGCGAAGGATGTCGATGGAGCAATAAATTTTTTTAGCGAAAGAAAGTTTACGGTGAGAAAGAACATCTGTTAAGTTTAGTAAGAAATAGCTGTTTACCGAAGATTTGGGGAGGGAGGAAGTGGAACGGTAGAAATGAAGGAAGGAAGGAATAAATGAAGGAAGAAAGGAAATAAAGAGAGAAAGAAGAAAGGAAAGAAGGAATAAATGAAGGAAGGAAGGAATAAATGAAGGAAGAAAGGAAAGAAGAAACGAAGGAAGGAGGGAAAGAAGGAAGGAAGGAATAAATGAAGGAAGAAAGGAAAGAAGAAACAAATGACGGTATAAAGGAAGGAAAAAAGGAAGAAAACAAGAAAAAAAAAACACACAGGAAGGGAGGAAGGAAGGAAAGGAAGGGAGGGAGGAAGGAGTGGCTAGGATTTGAGGTGGATTTGTGGCTTGGCTTTGTGGTCGAAGGGTCGGCTGTGTTAAAGGGTTGTCAGTCCCTCTCTCTCCTCTACTTTATCTCTTTCTCTTATGTCTGTTTTCGTTACTGACTCTCTATCAACGTCTGTTCTGTTTGTTTGTGTCTGTCTTTCGAATTATCGCTTTCTCTCTCTTTTATCATTACTTGATCTTTTTTTTTTCTTTTTGTCCATCTGTAAGTTCGTTTATTTGTTACGAACACACACACACACACATAGACACACACGGACACACATACACACACACACACACACACACACAAACACACAATCAGTTTTTTTTTTCTCTTTTTGTCTATCTGTAAGTCTGTTTATTTGTTACGAACACACACACACATACACACAAACATATATATTTATGTACAAATGTATACATATGTGTAGATTTACACACACACACACACACACACACACACACACACCCACACACACAAGGAGAAGCACATATATCTATATACAAATGAATAAATATTTATAAATCTATACACACACATACACACAAACATACATATATATATATATATACACAGTCTCTCCCTCACCTGAAGAGCCCCGGAGGAGGAGAGAGGCGCTGCAGACGAAGCGGCTCCCAGAAGCACCAGCGCCAGACACACACTAAGCCG
>NC_091561.1:38602501-38605001 GCF_042767895.1 Penaeus vannamei
TTATCTTCGGTGACTTTGCACTGCTTCGTTCTTTATCATCCGTTTTTTTTCTTTTCTACAAGATTATTTCCGTTTTCTGTTGATTTGTCCGAATCGTTTCCTCCTGACTTCGTTTTGTTTTTTCTATAGATTTTTTGTTTTTATTTTTATCCTGCATTGTGTTTTATCGATATCTGTCTTATTCTCTTTTGTTCTTTGTTTTTTTTTCTTGGATTTCCCCTTTTTGTACATTTCGTGAAAGGGAAACGAACTTATACAAAGAAAGAAAAAGAATAACGGATATGACAACCCGACCCGCCACACAAAGGGTTCTGATCCTTTAAACTTCGAGACAAGAGAGTTGAAGACATTTTGTGTCCTGGTTTTATATCTCTTATTCATTGGTTTCTATTTTTTATAAATCGGTTTTGTATTTCTTATTTTCTTCATTTTATTTTGTCTGTCTCTGTCTTTGTTTTTCTCTGTCTGTCTGTCTGTCTGTCTCTGTCTCCGTCTGTCTGTTTGTCTCTGTCTCTGTCTGTTTGTCTGTCTGTCTCTCTCTCTCTCTCTCTCTCTCTCTCTGTCTGTCTCTCTCTCTCTCTCTCTCTCTCTCTCTCTCTCTCTCTCTCTCTCTCTCTCTCTCTCTCTTTCTATCTCTCTCTCATTATCTCTCTTTCACTCTCTCTCTATCTCTATTTCTCCCTCCCTCCTATCTCTTTCTCTCCCTCCCCTCCTCCCTCTTTATCACTCAATCTCCCACTCCATGTGTTTACGTGTATGTATGTATCCACTCGTATACCTTATTTAGCAAATTACAAACGAGCTTAGCGTCCACAACACCGGAAAGAATTATGAATGAAAGTGAGTAAGTCTTCTCCCCCCACAATGGTTTCATTCATAAAAACCACACACGCACTCATCTACCTTCGCGTAAAAAAAAGAAAAAAAAGAAAAGAAAAGAAAAAAAAAAAAACTGTTAGAATGTCGGTGAAAGAATGAATAGAATTTAGCCTTTTTTTTTTTTTTTTTTGGGGGGGGTGCTCTATATATGTATATATATATATTTTTTTTTCTAGCTAAGAATAGTATTCGTGTAGCAATACTGAAACTAGATATTTCTTGTGTTAGAATCGATATAGGCGAGGTATTTAGATGTTTAAAAATGGAATATTAGTCGGCTTCTCGGGAAATTATATCATATTTCTATACATTTAACAACAACAACAATAATAATAATAATAATGATGATGATGATAATAATGATAATAATAATAATAATGATAATAATAATAATAATAATAATAACGACAATAATAATAATAATATATAGATAAATAAATAAATAAATAAGTAATAACTATGATAAATAACAAAATAAAATAAAAACTCAAAGAATATCTATCACTAGGACTTAAATAAAGAGGAATAAACAAAGTTGGACCTTCACTCAAGAGAGAATAAGTGTGAGAAAGAGTGTATGTCTTAACTTCCTGCTTCAACCCTACTTTCCGAGGTCTTAAAGAGACACGCTAATTGCTACCTTAATAGCCAAAATCACGGTCATTATAGTGCGCTAATGTGCTGAGGGGAAAGACAGTATAGGGTTGATAAGCATACATTAAATATGTGCTGATGTTTGTGTATGTTAGGTTGTATGTGAAGAAATCTGTGTAAATATATTTTTCTCTCTTTTATTTTTCGTTTTTTTTTAATTATTTCTACGTAAACATCTAATTATTTCTTTTACCCAAAGTTCTATAACCCTCGTATGTAGATTATAATACAATATATTTTGATAATTTGATATCGGGAGTTCTCGATATATCCATGATGGTATATTTACCTGAACTTACGTTGAAAAAACACTCTTTTAAATCTTTCTCGATTCCTTTCTATAATCTTTGACGTCTAAATATTTTTCTTCTTCGTTCTCCGTCCTTCTATAATTTTTCACGTCTATATACTTCCTCTTTCTTCTTCTTTCTCGCTTCCTTCCACATTCTTTTACGTCTAAATATCTCCTCTTTTTTCATCTTTCTCGATTCCTTCCATAATGTTTCACGTCTAAATATTTATTTTTTTCTTTCTTCTTCTTTCTCGATTGTTTCTATAATTTTTCACTTCTAAATATCTTTTCTTTTTTCCATCTTTCTCGATTCCTTCTATCTCCTTTCATGTCTAATTATCTCTATTCTTCTTTCTCGCTTCCTTCCATAATTTTTCACGTCTAAACATCTCTTTCTTCTTCTTCTTCTTCTTCCTTTTTTGAGCGATAAATTACGGCATTCTATAATCTTTCAAAACGTCTAAACATCTCTTTATTCTTCTTTCTCGCTTCCTTCCATAATCTTTTACGTCTAAATACTTTCTCTTTCTTCTTCTTCTTCTTCCTTTTTGAGCGATAAATGACGACATTCTATAATCTTTCAAAACGTCTAAACATCTCTTTATTCTTCTTTCTCGCTTCCTTCCATAATCTTTCACGTCTAAACATCTCATCCTCCTCCTTCTTCTTTTTTTT
>NC_091561.1:38617501-38622501 GCF_042767895.1 Penaeus vannamei
AACACTTTTTTTAACCGTTCGAATAACTTTTTTTTCATGTTTCTTTTCCGTTCCCTTTTATCTTTATGGTTGGTTAGGTCTAGTTTTGGGGGAAAATAACACAAAAGATCGATTTAAAAGATGCCTGAGTTTTTTTGGGGGGGCTGGGGGGTGGGGGGTGGGGGGAACATTTCTCTATTGCAATTCTTTTTCAATATATCACTTTGCCTTCATTATTATTATTGTTGTTATTATTACCAGTTTATTATTGGCATTACTGTACTTATCATTATCATTGTCATTATCATTATTATCATTACTCTAATTATCATTATCATTATCATTATTATCATTACTGTAATCATCATTATCATTGTCATTATCATTATTATCATTACTGTAGTTATCATTGTCATTGTCATTATCATTAGTATCATTACTGTAATTATCAATATCGTTGTCATTATCATTATTATCATTACTGTATCATTATCATTGTCATGATCATTATCATCATTACTGTAATTACAATTATCAATGTCATTATCATATCTTATTCCCTAACTTCACATATCATTATTCTTCTTCCTACTAATAATTTATTTATTCACAACCAGCCAACAAAAACAAAACATATTTCGTAAAGTCAATACCCCATTTTCTATAACACTGTCATGAGGACCTTAGCAAACAGATGGTCTCCTAAAACCTCACATGTGGCCCGAACAGACACTCATAAAGGGTGTTTGGTGAGGGTGGGTGTTTGGCGTGAGGTGGGGGAAGGGTCTAGGGGTTTAGGACCACCCTAGTTAGGTAGGGGAAGTAGGGTGAGAGAGAGGGAAAGAGGGAGAGAGGGGGGTACGCACACACAGAGACACACAAATACACACAGACAAACACACACACACACACAGAAGAGCACACACACACACAAGCGCATACACTAACACATACAGGCATACAAATACACATAGGTACACACACAGGCACACAAATACACACAGACAAACACACACACGCACACACACAGAAGAGCACACACAAACACACACAAGCGCATAAACTAACACATACAGGCATACAAATACACATAGACGAAACGAGAGATTTCGTTCGGCAGCCCATCTAACATGTTCGACTTCTGTGAGGATCTCTCCGAGGAACTCTCTGAGGAATCGTTCCTCCAGGAGCTAAAGGCCCTCGGTGTGCCCATGTGGTCGAGGGCCTCCTTCCGCGAGGAGACGGAGGGCTGCACTTCGAAGTTCTTGAGCCGCGGCCAATTCGGAGACGCACTGCTGCTCTCCGACGCCCACCGCAGCTTCGTTGTGAAGCGGTTGGAGCGACCCATCAAGGAATCCTTCCTTCGGGAGGTGAAGGCCCTGGCGGAGGTAAGAGGCATCGAGGGCGCACAGCAGGTGGAGGCTATAATGGTCGAGGACGATAAGCACACGATCGTCAGCCTCTACGCCGGCGCCACACTCAAAATGTAGATCAAGGACAATCGTCTGACGAGAGATTAGTTAGAAGACGTGATTGAGCAAGTGCGCGCCATCATCCTGCGCCTTCACGAGGTGGGCGTCGCTCACCTGGACCTCCCCGGGGACAATGTCTGTGTTGCCTTCGTCGAGGGGAGACTGCGAGCCCAGCTGATTGATTTCGGGCTCGCTGAGTTTGTAACCAACTCCCTCTTCGACGAATACAAACAATACGACACGAACGACGTCGAAGCGCTCGCTAACGATTGCAGGTTGCTTCTCTCGAGTCACGTGTCACTCGAAGGGCTGCCCAAGGAAGAGCCTCAGTCACAGTCTGACGAGACGGAGAGCGAGGAACGCGCTAGCGAGGAGTTTGAGGATAAGGAGGACGAGGGGAACGCCAAGGATAACAGCCTGGGCGCCGTGTCCGAACAGCGCGCAGGGGACCGGCTTCGGACGTCCAGTACCCGACGCCCCGGAAGGCAGCGAAGTGGCGCCGCTCGTGGTGACCCCGTCCTCGCCAGGAGGAAGGCACTTCTGGATTTAGTTTTGAGTAAATTGATGGAAGAAAAAGGAAAAAAAGGTAGATAAAGGAAGACTTTGTTCTCGCATTTGATCGCGTTAATAAGAAAAATAAAAAAAATATATATATACATATACCATACACGTACATCACACACATAAGTATGCATACGTGTGTGATGAGAGAGAGAAAGAGAAAGAGAGACCGAGAGGCATACAGAGAGAGAGAGAGAGAGACCGACAAGAAAGAGAGAGAGAGAGAAAAGACGACGGAACAAATAAGAAAAAAACAATCCTAATCAAACATGACACCCCCCTCCCCCCCCGCCGCCGCCTCCCCGCCACCCACCCGCGCTATCCTAACCTGTCAAAGGGTTCAATGACAGTCCCTTCATTGACAGTTTTGGGGACGCCTTGACAGTTCTTGTGGGAGTTCAAAGTGACCTTTCTCATCGCCGAGTGCAAGGTGGACTCCCCGCGTGACCTTAGAGAGAACAGACGTGCCAGACAGACCTCTTTACTCCCCTCCTCCTCTCCTCCCCCTCCTCCTCCTCCTCCTTCTCCCTTACGGTCCTTCTCCTCCCCTTCCTCCCCCTCCTCTCTCTTCTCCTCCTCGTCCTCCTCCTCCTCTCCTTCCTCCCCCTCCTCCCTCTTCTCCTCCTCCTACTCCTCCTCCTTCTCCTTTACGGTCCTTCTCCTCCCCTTCCTCCTCCTCCTCTCCTCCCCCCTCCTCCTCCCTCATGGTCCTTCTCATTCTCCTTCTACTCTCTTTCTTGGACTCTTTTGCGCGAGTTTTAGTAAGTGTGTGTGTGTGTTTGTATATGTGTGTGTATGTTTTAACAAGTGAGTGTGTGTGTGTGTGTGTGTTTATATATGTGTGTGTGTAAGTTTTAACAAGTGTAAGTGTGTGTGTGTGTGCGTGTTTGTATGGGTGTGCGTATGCGTGTGTGTGTGCGTGTGTAAGTTTTAGCAAGTGTGTGTGTGTGTGAGTATTTGTATGTACGAGAGCGTATGTGTGTGTGTGTGATAGTTTTATCAACTGTGTGTGTGAGTATTTGTATGTGTGTGCGTGCGCCTGTGTCCAATTTTCTTTTACTCTCCACAACACGTTCAAAACATATTCTTTGAAGTCACCAAATCATAATTCTCAGACCCAGTTAAAACATCCACGTCGACCACAAAGGAACGTTTATAAAAAAAAAAAAAATCATAAACGTTAAAAAAAAAAAACGTTTTGAGAACATGCTATTTGATTGTTGTTCATAAATTTCTTGTTTTTATCTATAAACGGACCCAATTATCAATATGTGTTTATCTTGTCTACTCATCTTACTTCCCATTTTATCTATTCATATCATCTAGTTTTATCTACTTATATCATCTGCTCTTACTTGATTAATTTATCTACTTATCAGTTGATCCCATCAACTTATCAATTTACTTTTTACACACAAACACGCACACACATATATATATATATGTATATATATACATATATATATATATATATATATATATATATATATATATATATATATGTATGTATGTATATATATACATACATATATATATATATATATATATATATATATATATATATATATATATATATATATATATATATATATATATATATATGTATATGTATATGTATATGTATATGTATGAATATATAAATATATATAGATAGACATATAGATAGATAGATACATAATACATATATACATATATGCACACACACACACACACACATACACACACACACACATACACACGCACACACACACACACACACACACACACACACATACACACACACACACACACACACGCACACACACACACACACACACACATACGCATATATATATATATATATATATATATATATATATATATATATATATATATATATATATATATATATATATATATATTGCGGCTAGGGAGATTGTGAAATAACAGTTCAACGAACAGAAGAAGACGAAGAAGAAGAAAAAGAAAGAAGATTATGGACGTAATAACAAAAATCCAGATGATATATAAGCCTCGCTTCTCGTGCCATCTGGAACCTTCGATGTTGAAAACCGTTGCAGAGCATTGTCATGACAAGATAAGACATTCTTTCGCTCATCTTGCAAAGGTTTCATGACTTTCATAAGGTGATTGAGATTTTCAACTTTTCAATGATACGTTTAAGATAATGAGATATTTAACATTGACTTAATGAATTGTTCTTGCGGTTAAGTAGGATAAGATGTTCTTTCGCTCATCTTGCAGAGATTTCATGACTTTCATAATGTGATTGAGATTTTCAACTTTTACGTAATACATTTAAGATGATGAGATATTTAACACTGACTTAATGAATTGTTCTTGTGGTTAAGTAGGATAAGCCGTTCTTTCGCTCATCTTGCAGAGATTTCATGACTTTCATAATGTGATTGAGAATTTCAAATTTTACGTAATACATTTAAGATGATGAGATATCTAACATTGGCTTAGTCAGTGAATTGTTTTTGTGACTTTAAGAATATTTTGTATTATGTAGAATGTTGTGAGACTTTTCAACTTTTACATAATACATTTAAGATAATAAGATATTTTGACTTAGTTAATTAATTGTTTTTGTGGCTTTAAGAATATTAATTGTATTATGTAGAATGTTGTGAGACTTTTCAATATTTCCGTAAGACATTTAAGATAATGAGACATTTAACATTGGCTTAATAAATTAATTGTTCTTGTGGCTTTAAGAATATTCATCGTATTATATAAAATGTGAGACACAACACGAAGGTTTCATTTATGTATGATTTCTGTATTATTTACTATGCCGCCATGTACTCTAAAACAGTACAGACATTTTGCAGAGTTTACCGTACTTTTATTATATTGTTATTGAATTTTTATAACATAACAAGCGTTTCGTATGGGTAATAGATACGTAAAATGTACCGTACTTTCAATACATAGCAAGTGTACCGTACTTTCCCGCCAAGTGTATGGTATACCGTACTTTCA
>NC_091561.1:38642501-38645001 GCF_042767895.1 Penaeus vannamei
ATGCACGGTGTGACGATGTTTCCCAGTAATTCATTCCGTGTGTTTGTGTCTGTGTATTGGATTTCCCCTTCAACTTTTCTGTCACGTGCTCTTCTTCTTCTTTATGTGAATATATTCTTATGTAAAATTCCTCCCCTCTTCCCTCCCTCTGTGGATTTCTGTGCCCTCCCACTTATCCATCTCTAATTTTTGTTGTATTCCCTTATCCTGCCTTATCCCTCATTGCTTCTCTCATCCCTCTTCACCCATGTATGTATATATATATATATATATATATATATATATATATATATATATATATCTCTCCTCTCTCTGTCCTCCCTCATCTGTATCCCCTACTACTCTCTTCAAGTACAATCTTCTCAGTCTTCCCACTTCCCTTTCTCCCTCTGCGCCCTCCCCTCCTTTCCTCCTTAGCCTCATTCCGCCCTCTTTCTCTCCTCCTCCTTCTATTAGTTCCTTCCCCTTTGACTCCACCAGTCCTCAATATCCCCCTGTGAACAGTTCCTCACCTATCCTTCTCCTTAAAAACTCCCTTTATTCAATGACGCTTCCTTCCAAACTTTCTGTCACCTCTCTCTTCTCTCTTTCCCTTATAAAAATCCCTATCTCCTCCCTCCCCTTCCCTATCTCCCTCCTTCTTGCCTCTCCCCTCCTTCCATCCCTCTCCCTCTCCTCCTTACTCCTGCTCTGCCTCCTTCCTTTCTCCTCCCTGCACTTCTCCCCTCTCTTCCTTCTCCCTCTTCTCCCCTCTTCCCCTCCCCTCCCCTTCTCCTCTCCTCTTTCCCTACATCCTCTCCATGACTTCACTTCCCCTATTTTTCAGCTGGAGGGGAATAGGAGAAGAGAGAGGAGGAGAAAGAGGAAGAGGGGATAAAAAGGATTGAAAGAGGAAAATGAGGTAAGAGGAGTGAGAGTAAAGAGGAAGAAGAGAGACGGAGGGGGAGCAAGTGGTAAAGGAAGGGAGAAAGGAGAGAGAGAGAGACGGGAAAAGATGAGAAGAGGATAATAACAATAAGGTAGTAAAGATAAGGGGAAGAGAAGAGAAAAGAGGAAGAGAGACGGAAGAAAGAGAAGGAGAAAGGAGACAGAAAGAAACAAAGAATCAGACGGAAAATAAATAATTCAATAAAGGAAACAACAAAACAACAAAGAAGAAAGAGAAAAAAAAGAAAAAAAAAAGAAATAAACCAAGGAAGAAGAGTGGAGAAAAGAGAAAAGGAGGGAGAAGAGTTGATGGAATGATTGCAGCAAATCTCAAGCGAACTACAGGCTATTGTGGAAGGAGAGGTGGAGGAGGAACTCGGGTTTTCAGGTCCGATGTAAATCGTCCCACAAATGCCTTTCACGCGGTTCCGTTACCTCAATTAGTACGTAAAGGTAATTTTGCATGAAAGCTTGTACGTGTTTCTAATCTATTCATAGACACGAGGAAAGATTATTTATTCACTTCAAGCAACAATAGAGATAAATTGTAGCAAAGGCGACATCATTGTTTCTAATCTGTATGGTTGGGGATATTGTATTTATTACTGAAACTGTATTATTTATAGGAAATTGATTAATTATTCATTTTTCCTTCAAGCAATATCGGAAAAGTGGAAATTGCGGCTTAAAAGGCAGTGCTGTTTCTCTAGTATCTATTTATGGACACGAGGGTATTGTATTTATTTACTTAAGGAAACTGTATTTATTTACTTTAGGAAATTGTATTTATTCACTTCAAGCAACAATAGGAAATGGAAATTGCGCTTAAGGGCTTGTTTTGCGTGAAAGCTTGTATGTGTTTCTAATCTACTTATACGGCCGGTTTGTTAAAATTGTTAAGACCCGACCCAATGAATATTCATAAATACACACATGCATTTACACAGAAATAAATGCATATCTGTCTATCTATCTGATAGATATACATTTATCTATCTATTTGCCCGGTTGATATGTATGTCTAGACTGATAAATATGCATTTATTTCTTTATTTATGCATGTCGCACAATTCTAGCCTGTATTTATTCACTTAGAATAACAATAGGATATGAAAACTGCGCTTAAAGCCCAATTTTGCATAAAAAATACTGTATATATTTCTAATCTATTTATAGACACAAGGAAACTCTATTCATTCACTTCAAGCAACAACAGGAAATAGAAACTGCTAGAAACAGCGTCTTAGATGACAAACCGAATACTTTAAGTGCAGATAGAACGAAAGAAAAAACATGTATATTGCATTTGCTATCGTATGTATGTATGAGAAAGTTCACTGAATTTAGACACACTCAATGCTATTGTTTTAAAATCACCTCCGTTTTAAAATCACCTTTTCGCTGTCAATCATTCTTTCCTTAATCAAATTCTTGCATGATTCCAAAGCCAATCTTGTCTCGTGAATTTAGAAAAAAAAGAGAGAGAGAGAGAGAGAAAAAAAGGCGTTTCTGACCTCATTTTCCTTGTAATGGAATATCATTCGCATATATGTGCAGTTTCTTTTTTATTCCT
>NC_091561.1:38647501-38650001 GCF_042767895.1 Penaeus vannamei
AAACCACACAAAAAAACACACGCACAAAAGAGACCAAATTGCATACGGAAAGACCGGAAAATGACCCTTAATAGCGGAAAAATAATTCTATAGATCAAAAATTCTATAGATCATCGCCATTCGGATCTTATTCTTAACGAGAACCGGAAGTAGATAAGAATTGATCCTATCTATCTTATCTATTGTCGATGATTGAAAAGCAAGGACTGGATATGTGGTTTGTATTCGATAAGGCGTAATAATAATAGATTCTTTTTATCTATTTTTGTTTATTTAGATTGTGATTTTTGTAATGTCATTGTGATTAGCAAGATTGTATGTTATAGTTTTTATTATCATTATTAGTATTGTTATTAGTAGTAGTATTGTTGTTATTTTCTTTCATAATTGTTGTTATGGTTATCAATTTTAAGGATATTGTTGTTATTCTTATATCTATCATAAAAAGATTTTGTCATCATTATTATTATTGTTGTTGTTTATAATTATCATAGCTTTTGATTTTCTCTTTAACAATATTATCATATCTATTATCATAACCCTTTATCATCATCATCATCATCGTCATTTTATCCCCATCATCATAATCATCATCATTATCGTCATAATTATCATCATTATCATCATCATCATTATCTTCATCATCATAATCATTACCATCCCTATTTTTCTCCACAAAATCTACAATAACGGTTTTCCTGTCACAATATTCGATCGGATAAATAAATAAAAAAATGATGGTAAAAAAAAAGATGAAAAATAGAAAACATAAAAATAAAAAGAATAAACAACAATAAGAAATTGAAGAAACAAAAAAAAGAAAAAAAAAGAAAGATAAAAACGAAAAGAATAAAAAAGAACAGAAAAATAAAAACGAAAAGAATAAAAAAAAAATAATGATAAATAAAAATCAAAAAACTTTTTTTTCTTCTCGTCCACCTCAATCAAAATTTTCTTGCTTTTTGGATCAGATCAATGCCGTTCAACATTTGCAATCAAGACACGACAGAACGGAATCTTGTGACGGTTACCTGAGCGTGACGTCACTGTCTGTGCGATATCATCTTTATTGCTATTCTTTTTCTCTTCTCTCTTTTTATTCTTTTATTTCATTTATTGTTATTGTTGTTGTTCTTTTTCTTTTTTGTTATTTTTGTTGTTTTTCTTTTTCTTTTCTTCTTTCTTTTTTTCCTTCTTTTTCTTATTGTTATCATTATTTTTGTTTTTTTTTCTCTTCTTTTGTTTTTGCCTTTTCTTATTATTATTATTATTTCTTCTTCTTCTTCTTCTTCTTCTTCTTCTTCTTCTTCTTCTTCTTCTTCTTCTTCTTCTTCTTCTTCTTCTTCTTCTTCTTCTTCTTCTTCGGCTTCTTCTGTTACTACTTTACTTGTTTTTCATTCGTTTGTAGTTGGTTCAGTTACATGCGAGAGATAGACAGATAGAGAGATAGATAGATAGATAGAGAGAGAGACAGATAGAGAGGAGGGAGATTAACAAAACAAAATAGAGAAGGAAAAGGAAATTAAAGAGCAGAATAAAGATAATTGATAATAATGATAAGGGTAACAATGATGATGATGATAATGATGATGATAATAAAAGTAATAATACCAATGAAAATAATTATGATAACGATAATAATAACAACGATGATAATTATAATGACAATAACAGGAATAGTGATGATGATTATAATTTAGATGATAATAATGATAATAATCATAATCATAATGATAATAATGGTAACAATAGTAACGGTACTAATGATAATGATGATGATAACAAGAAAGATAATAATGATAATATATTACAATAATAATGATAACAATGATGATGATAATAGTAATAGCAATTATGATAATAGTGGTAATAATGATAACAAAAACAATGATAACAATAATGATGATATTTATGATAATAATGGTGATGATAATAATATCTATGATGATAGTAACACTGCTTATACTACTGATAAAGATGATATAGTTATAGTAATGATAATAATGATAATGATAAGAACAATAATAATAATGATAATGATAATGATGATAATGACAATATTAATAATAATGAAAATCATAATCATAATGATAATATCATCAATAACAATAATGATGTTGACAATAATAACAATAATGATAATGATGCTGCTGATGATAATATAATAATAATAATGAAAGTAATGATAACTGTAATAATATTTATGCTAATAATCATAATACCATTGATAATAAAGAAAATAATGATGATAACAACAACAATGATAATAAAAAGGAAAATCATAATAACATTATTAATGATGAAAATAATAATCATGATGATAATAATAATAACAATAATGTCAATGATAACAATGATAACAACAACAATAATGATAATAATGAGAACAAACAGCTTTGACGACAAAAGTGAGGTTTACAAATTATTTTCGTAATAAAATGTATGATGATGATATAATATACTTATATCAATGAATAACCAAATGAATGCATAGACTAGT
>NC_091561.1:38686468-38688968 GCF_042767895.1 Penaeus vannamei
TTTTTACTTATTATTTTAAAAAGACGAGAACGTCCAGCATCCTTGAAGAAGGTCTCAAACATCTTGGCCAGGTGTTTATCTCCGTGCTTGGGATAACAGGTGGTAACATCAGCTGTTTTCATTTGTGTGTAACGATTCATGGGATTTTTTCGGGTTTGCTTCTGTATATTTCTTGTCGACGTAGTTGTTATCATATTTAAAAGAAAATAACATTATATTTTTCATTACCATCCATGTGTATTTATGTTGATATGTGTGGATAAGCATAGGTATGATATAAGACCAAAAGAGACATTAACATTTTAGATATCTATTATCTAAAGATATATACTAGACCACAAAATGCCAAAAAAAAAAAAAACTAGAAAAAAAACATGACCAGATAAGATACGAAACGAACAAACAAACAAACAACTACAAAACAAGTGAAAATTGACCCACACATCCTCTCTCCTTCATAGCTCGGGGAAATATGACGTCATGACCCTTGTTACGAAAGACCAATCCCCTTGTTTACGTAATATCCAGGTAATTTTAACGCCCGTTGGATCAAGACTTTATTTCTTATGGTCATTAAACACGTGCGGATAATTAGCACTCTAATCAGACGAGGCAGCCAGGTGTGGTATACCCTCGCTACGAAGAACCGACATACTCTTCACTTTTTTATATATATCCTGAATAAAATATCATCAAATTGATTTAATCGATTTTTTTTTTTTTTTTTTTTTTTTTTTACCTTCACCCGTTTCGCCTCGATTATTTTTTCTTTTTTTTTTTCTTTTTTTTTTTTGGGGGGGGGGGATAAAATATCATTAAATTAATTTAATCTTTTTTCTTTTTTTTTACCTTCCGTTTCGCATCGAGATTTTTTTCGGATAACTGAAGTCGATCCAAATAACTCTCTCTTTTACGACATTTGGGGCGAGGTAAAAGGAGGAAATATTTCTGGAGTGTGACAGGAAGTATGGAGATAGCGATAAGAGAGATAATAGAGATAAGAGGGGATGTTTGGGGTATTTATCCGTCTTTGATCTCTCTTACTGGCTATGCCCCTGTCTGGATATACCTGATATGCATCTTTCTAACTCTCGGTTTCTCTCGCTCTATCTCTTTTTCTTTGTCTGTCTTTCCCTCTTTCTTTCTGTCTCTATCTACGTATTTCAGGACCTGTGTTTCTTTCTCTTTCTCTTTCTCTATCTATCTGTCTGTCTGCTTCCTCTCTCTCTCTATCTATCTATCTGTCTCTCTATCTATCTGTCTGTCTGTCTATTCTCTCTCTCTCTCTCTCTTTCTCTCTCTCTCTCTCTCTCTCTCTCTCTCTCTCTCTCTCTCTATCTATCTATCTATCTATCTATCTATCTATCTATCTATCTATCTATCTATCTATCTATCTATCTATCTATCTATCTATCTATCTATCTATCTACCTATCTATCTATCTATCTATCTATCTATCTCTGTCTCCCTTTCCCCTCCCTCTCCCTATCTCCCCCTCTCCCCCTCTCTCCTCCTCTCCCTCTCTCTTCCTCTCCCCCTCCCCCTCTCTCCCTCTCCCCCTCTTCCCTCTTCCCTCTCTCCCTCTCTCCTCCTCTCTCCCTCTCTCTCTCCACCACGAACCTCAACAGCTGTGAAGACAACACCAAAACCACAGTAATTACCTTCCTGATTCTTAACCTGGAGGAATGTCGCTTCGCTCAGCGTGTCGTGACATTTTTCCTCTTTTTTCTATCTTTATTCTTTTTTTGTTTTCGTTTCTCTCTTTTTTTTTATTTATTTTTGTGTGTTTCTTTTTTTGGGGGGGGAAGGGGGGGGGAGAGATGGGAGGGGAAAGGGGAGGGGGGGGGGTTTGGATTGGTTTTCTTCTCTTCGTCTTTGCCCTCTATCTTTATTTTTTTTTATTTATTTTTTTCTTCTTCTTTATCTTCCTTCTTTTATTTTGTTGTCTCTCTTTTTCTCCTTTCTGTTTTGTTTTGTTTTCGTCATTTCACCTCTTCTTCCACTCCCTCTCTCTACCTTCCCTTCGCTTCCCTCTCTCCCACCTCCTTTTTCTCATTCCCTCCCTTTCACCACTTACATTTGTTATTCTCTCTCCTCTTACCACTATTCCCCCTTTCTCTTACCCCTCTCTTCCTCCCTTTCTTCCCTGTCTACCTCACTTCCTTTTTTTCTTCCCTCTTCCCCCTCTCGTTTGTCTCCTTTTCCCTTCTCTCCTTCTTCCTCTCCCCTCTCTCCCCTTTCTCCCCTCTCTCCACCTCTTCTCTTTCTTTCCTCCCTTCCTTCCTCCATCATTCTCTCCTCCCTCCCCTCTTTTCTCTCTCAGTTCACCCCCCTCTTCTTTCCTTCGCTTCCTCCTTCTCCTTCCTCTCATCCTACTCCTCACCCTCTCTCTCCCTTATTTTCTTTCCTCTATCCCTCTCCTTTCTCTCCTTTCCCTCATCCTCTCTCCGCCTCTTTTTCTTCCCTTTCCTCCTTCATCTTTCTCTCCTCCCTCCATCTT
>NC_091561.1:38698968-38711468 GCF_042767895.1 Penaeus vannamei
TCTTCATTTCCTTCTTATTTTCATCTAATTTTGGTTCAGAATTTAGGAGGGAGATATTTTGGGTGATAAATATTATTGGAAGCAGAAGTTGATTGATATTCGATGTTTAGAGATGTTAGATTTCCACTAATGATGACAAAAGATAATAATTATCATTGTTATTATTATTATCATTATTTTATCGGGCATATTAAGAAAGAAAATTAGTTCTCATTGCCAGACATGAAGGAAAAATGCAACACAGTTTGAAAGAAAAAATAATTTTGAGTATGAACTTGTATCGTTTTCTCTCTTGTTACAATCACAACACAGAACTTCAGGAATTTATTTTTAACGAAAGGAAATACGAACTAGATTAATTCTGAAGTCGAGCAGAGACAGGAACAAAATTCGACAAGAAAGACCGAACATAAAAGGACAGAACAGAAAGGCAGAATGAGATAAAAGTTGGAACACAAAACAAAAACAAAACAAGAAAGTGATGACTATGCATAGCAGATTGTGATGACGTCAGCAGGACATATTTGCCACGGTTCGCTAGAGAAAAGAGGTTTCGATTGAGTGCGAAGGTTGCAATCGGCATCAAAAGGAATTAGATACCACCCAAGAGTTAGGGAAAAAATGAGAGAAAAATAAATATTAGGAACCTGTTGTGGAAGGATAGAGGAATTTAAACTGAAATCTGAAGAGGGAATAAAGGAAACGGAGAGAGAGAAGGGGAGGGAGGGAGAGAGGGAGAGAGAGAGAGAGAGAGAGAGAGAGAGAGAGAGAGAGAGAGAGAGAGAGAGACAGAGAGAGACAGACAGACAGACAGACAGAGACAGAGAGAGAGAGGGAGACAGACAGACAGACAGACAGACAGAGAGAGAGAGTGAGAAGGAGAGACATCCACACAATGCATGGCCAATTGCAAGACCTTGATGATAATGTCAAACACTGATTCTGGACTTGGAAAAGAATACGGGTTGAGGACACGAACAGAACCACACATTCTCACAAACACAAACCGGTAAGAACTGAATAAATTCTACTCAGACACGCCCGATCACTCACCTCTTTGTGGTGTCTGCGCTCAATGAGGTGTAACACTTTCAGTAAGTGTGCAACAGTAGACTTATCGAGGAGTATACACATTGGTACGTTGCTTTTATCAAATTCCATCATCGGAGAACATTCACAGAACCTCATAACAGTGGAAAAAGTGATATATTGATAAATTGTCAATTGTAGGTGATAAAGAACAGAGACAATATAATAAGACGTATCTAAACTTAAAACGAGATTCTAGATTACAAAATAGTGTAATAAAAACCGACAATAAAGTATTTCTAGCCATAAAAAACTATATTGCAGAGTAGCGATATTAGAGATTTTTGAACAGCGGATAAAAAATAGATTTTAAGAACAAACAGAAAAAAAGAAAAACAATGTAAATTCATGGTTGTTGGTAAAAAAAAAAAAAATGGCACAGGAGTGAGAGGATAGAAGCTGAACATGTCTACAATTTTATGCGCTTGTTCCATAGTATTCACATCGTGTTTATAGTATACAGAGGTATGTTGTATTAGTCTATTCCAGTCACGTGTAGATTGTTTATGTTATTGTTACTTAAAGGCGTTTGTTTGTGGGTAAATGTGAATCCATGAACTGTAGCACAGATTGCAACAATGACAGGAAATGGGAAAAAAACGATTTTTTGTTAATATTGTGGTTTGTCTTTTATTTCATCTGTGTTTACAAGCAACTGTGTTTATATTTGTGTTCAAGGTTAACTCATATCTTTTGTCGTTTGAAGTTCTCTCTGATAAAAAAGATTTTAGGCGTAATTGTTTTATTATTATTATTATTATTATTATTATTATTATTATTATATATATATATATATATATATATATATATATATATATATATATATATAAATCAGACCACAACAACAATGTTAACTTTTACGTTTGTTTGCTTATGAATGCGAGAATCGGAATCTTACATTTGAGATAAAAACAGAAAAAAATAATTTCATTTTGTACTGTTCCAACTAGAAAATATATCTTTTTATTTATCATCCAGATCAAAGATACAAAATTATCTTAACTTAAACTTTATTTTTCTTATTTCCACGCCTGCGATTTCTAGAAGGAGAGTTCCATGTTCAGTATTGTATACAAAAGAAAATACACATTAAAAAGTATCATAATAATATATAAACACTGCATTTATACACCACGTAATAACGCACTTTCGCGAACGATCATTTCCCTCTCGGTGTTCGTTATTCTTAGATCATTTTCATGTCAAGAACATGAGATAAGGCTCGTCATCTCGATTACGCGAGCCGTATTTAAGAGCCAGGGGGAGGAAGCGGGCAAGGTCTGCGCTGTGATTGGCCGATTGTTTGGAGGGAGCACACGCCGTCTGGAGTCTTGTTGTGCGTATGTATATATATATATATATATATATATATATATATATATATATATATATGTGGGTGTGGGTGTGTGTGTGGGTGTGGGGGGGTGTCTGTGTGGGGGTGGGGGGGTGGGGGGGGGGGGTGGGGGTGTGGGTGGGGGGGGTGTCTGTGTGTGTGTGTGTGTGGGTGTGTGGGTGTGGGTGTGTTTGTAGGTGTGGGTGTGGGTGTGGGTGTGTGGGGTGTGGGTGTGGGTGTGCGTGTGGGTGTGGGTGTGGGTGGGTGTGGGGGTGGGTGTGTGCGTGTGCGTGTGGGTGTGGGTGTGGGGTGTGTGTGTGTGTCTGTGTGTGTGTGGGGGTGGGGGTGGGGGGGTGTGAGTGTGTGTGTGTTTATGTGTTGTTTTTGTCTTATGATTGTTTTTGTTTATGTTTTTCTTTGTTTATATGTGTTTATTTGACTGTGTATGTTTTTTATTTACGTGTATGTTTCTATGTTTATTATATTGTGTGTATTTGTTTGTTTATGTGTTCAATTGATTGTTTGTTTGTTTATGTGTTCAATTGATTGTTTGTTTGTTTATGTGTTCAATTGATTGTTTGTTTGTTTATGTGTTCAATTGATTGTTTGTTTGTTTATGTGTTCAATTGATTGTTTGTTTGTGTTCAACTGATTGTTTGTTTGTTTAAATGTATGTTCATTTTATTATGTGTGTATTTGTTTGTTTACGTGTGTGTTTGTCTGTGAATGTTTCTTTGTTTTCCACACCTATCTCTTCTTGTTTTTCTTTTAAGTCTTCACTCTTGATACAGAATTCGAACACGATCTTTGCCAACCCCGAGAGAGGCAGTGTTACCAGATCTTAGAAAAACGAGAACATCCGTTTTCTTAGGGTATGAAGGGGTGCGAGGAGGAGGGGGGTGGGGGGGAGGGGTAGGAGGAGGGGAAAAGGTGACGGGGGGGGGTAAGAGGAGGGGAAAAGGTGACGGGGGGGTAGGGGTAGGAGGAGGGGAAAAGGTGACGGGGGGGGGGGTAGGAGGAGGGGAAAAGGTGACGGGGGGGAGGGGTGGGAGGAGGGGAAAAGGTGACGGGGTGGGGGGGGGGTAGGCGGGGGTCGCATGCCAGAGCTTAAAACCTTGAAAGTCAAATCTATTGTGTGTTTGAGGGTTGTTGTTGTTTTTTTTTATCTGCCATGCATAATTTTCGGTGTGTGTGTGTGTGTTTGTGTATGTGTGTTTGTTTGCATGCGTGGGTGTGGGTGTTTGTGTGTGTTCTCTTATCAGTATTTGCGTGTTGTTTGTTTGTGTGTGTGTTTGTTTGTGTGTGTGTTTTTTGTGTGTTTGTTTGTGTGTGTGTTTTTTGTGTGTGTTTGTTTGTGTGTGTGTTTGTTTGTGTGTGTGTTTGTTTGTGTGTGTTTGTTTGTGTGTTTGTAATCTCATCAGTATTTGCGTTTTGTTTGTGATACTTTGTTTATGTACGTATTTATGTATGTATGTACATTCATACATTTGATTTTGTTAACATATTTTTACCAGAATACAATGACGTTATCCCCTTTTATTAAGTTTATTATGTATCACCAACGTTGTACCTTTTATTAAGTTTATTATGTATCACCAACGTTATTCCTTTTTTATTAAGTTTATTATGTATCACCAACGTTATTCTTTTTATTAAGTTTATTATGTATCACCAACGTTATTCCTTTTATTAAGTTTATTATGTATCACCAACGTTATTCCTTTTATTGAGTTTATTATGTATCACCAACGTTATTCCTTTTATTAAGTTTATTATGTATCACCAACGTTATTCCTTTTATTGAGTTTATTATGTATCACCAACGTTATTCCTTTTATTAAGTTTATTATGTATCACCAACGTTATTCCTTTTATTGAGTTTATTATGTATCACCAACGATATTCTTTTTATTAAGTTTATTATGTATCACCAACGTTATTCCTTTTATTAAGTTTATTATGTATCACCAACGTTATTCCTTTTATTAAGTTTATTATGTATCACCAACGTTATTCCTTTTATTAAGTTTATTATGTATCACCAACGTTATTCCTTTTATTGAGTTTATTATGTATCACCAACGTTATTCCTTTTATTAAATTTATTATGTATCACCAACGTTATTCCTTTTATTGAGTTTATTATGTATCACCAACGTTATTCTTTTTATTAAGTTTATTATGTATCACCAACGTTATTCCTTTTATTGAGTTTATTATGTATCACCAACGTTATTCTTTTTATTAAGTTTATTATGTATCACCAACGTTATTCCTTTTATTAAGTTTATTATGTATCACCAACGTTATTCCTTTTATTGAGTTTATTATGTATCACCAACGTTATTCTTTTTATTAAGTTTATTATGTATCACCAACGTTATTCCTTTTATTAAGTTTATTATGTATCACCAACGTTATTCCTTTTATTAAGTTTATTATGTATCACCAACGTTATTCCTTTTATTAAGTTTATTGTTTATCACCAACGTTATTCCCTTTTTATCAAGTTTATTATGTATCACCAACGTTATTCTTTTTATTAAGTTTATTATGTATCACCAACGTTATTCTTTTTATTAAGTTTATTATGTATCACCAACGTTATTCTTTTTATTAAGTTTATTATGTATCACCAACTTTATTCTTTTTATCAAGTTTATTATGTATCATCATACTTTATGTCATTAATTATGATATCTTTTTATGACTTCATTTGTCATTATCTTCATTCCCTCAATCTAGATTCATTATTACCTTATTATTCATTAGATTAAATCAAATCAAATCATTATTCATAATTAATACTGCTATTATTAACTTCATAATGACTTGGTTCTCATTATAATCGCCATCAACATTATTTTTATTGATTTTATGGCACTGATTATCGCTTAATACCATTATGATGGCGATTATCATCATTATCATTATTTCTACTAATTTTTGTTTATCTATAAGATACTTACTTATTTTCATTTTTATTATTACCATTGATATTATTATTGTTAGTATTATTACGATCTGTGTCATTGTTATCTTTACTTTCATTATCATTATGGTAATGATTAACATGTATATTATTGTTATCATTATTATCTCTATCATTATCATTATTGTCACTTTTATCACCACAATTATCATTATCATCATCATTACTATTATCAATATCATTATTATCATCATTATTAATTACTATCATCATTATCATTATCTAATTATTATTTCTATTGTTGGTTTCTTATTATTATCATTATTATCATTATCATTATCATTATTTATACTATTATCACTATTATTATTACTATTATCATTATTATTACTATTATCATTATTATTATCATAATCTTTATTATAATAATGTTTATTATTATCGTCATTAGTAGAGTTCAGTAGTAGCAGTAGTAGCTGTAGTTTTCTTATCATTATAATCATCACAATCATTGTTATTTTCTTATTGCTACTATTATCATCATTATCATCATTACTAAAATATTACTGAAATGTTTTTTACCATCAGGATTATGGTGTTTATGCTCATCATTAATATTATTGTCTTTATCGTTGTTATCGGTATTACCGTTAGTGTTTCTAATATAATTATCATCAAAATTATCAGCAGCATCACACCGTCATCACCATTATCACCATCACCATCACCACCACCAATACCATCACCATCACCAATACCACTATCACCAACACCACCATATTCACCACCAACACCATAATCACCACCACCACCACATCACCACCAAACTACTATCACCATCGCTACCGCTTACCACCATCACCAACACTACCATAATCACCACCACCATCACCACCACCACCATCACCACCACCACCACCACGATCACCATCACCACCACCATCCCCCCACTATCACCACCACTGCCATCACCACCACCATAATCACCACCACCCCGATCACCACCATCCCCCCACCACCACCATCCCCCCACCACCACCATCCCCCCACCACCATAACCACCACCTTCAACACCACCACCCTCCCCCCACCACCACAACCACCACCATCCCCCCACCACCACCATCACCACCACCACCATCACCACCACAAGCACCACCATCTCCCCACCACCACCATCCCCCCCCCACCACCACCACCCTCCCCCCACCACCACCATCACCACTACCACCACCACCACTCTCCATCGAGAATTTTGCGCACATAAGGACCTCACCACCAAGAATATTCATATGCAAATGAGGTGAAGTGACATGACAGTTGTAAAAGATATTGTCGACTCGTCTTTCGGAGTGTGTAGGCCTATGTTTGAAGGCCTATGGTAATTTCGTGACATATTGTTTACTTGTGTGTTTTTCCGGTCTTTTGCTTGTTTATTTTTTGTTTGTTTTTGTTTAGTTTTCTTGTTTGGGTGATTTTGTTTATCTATTTTTTTATTATTATTATTGTTTATTATTTCTTACTTCGACAGTTCTGGAATAATGATAATGATCATAATAATGAAAAAAAGATTAGATTACAAAATAGGCCTATTGTGTTATCTCACCATAAAGGCTATTATATAATTTGTTCATAAGTATATTTGGTTTTGTTAATTTCGTCTCAATAAAAATCTAAATGAATATAGTATAAACGAATTAATAATCAAATGAATTTTTAATTAAAGATATTCGTGTCTTCATCTATGGCATTTCAGACTAAAATGTTCGCTTTATATATCAAAATTGTAAAAAAAATAATAATAATAAAAAAAATAAAAAAAATAAATAAATCAAATAAAAAAATCTTGAAAACTATTAGTCGGGGGGGGGGGGCTAATATAACAATTAAACTAATATATTCATCATTATATATAAGGATAACGATATATGAGATCGTATATTATTATCACATCTTTCTCTTCCTTTTCCTTCTGGTTCCTCCCTTTTTCTTTATTTCTTTCTACTTAATAACATGCTATAACCCAAACTTTTTTTTTTTCTTTTTCTTTTTCCTTTCCTCTTTATCTTTTTTTTTCTTTTCTTTTCCTTTCCTGTTTTTCTTTTCCTTTTTTCTCTCTTTCTCTCTCTCTCCCTTTTTTCTTTTTCTCTTTCTCTCTCTCTCTCACTCTCTCTCTCTTTTCTTTTTCTCTTTCTCTCTCTCTTTTTTTCTTTTTTTTTTTACGTACAAACCCACCACAAATCAACGAAAAGTGTCTAACGACGGGAATAAAAGAGGGTGATATACGACAGGAATAGATTATTTACACCCACAATTCGTCACCATAACTGTTGTGAAGAAGATTTGTCACCATAAGCTTCACTATTTTATTGGAACTATTTACCTTTGACCCGGAAATCTGAGAGCATTTTTTTTCTTTTTTTTTCTTTTTTTTTTTGTTGCGATATATATTTAAAAATCTTTTTTTTTGTATTTTTCTTTTATTTTTTTTCTCTTATGATATATTCCTTTTTTTTGTTTTTGTTTTCTCTCTCTTACGATATATATATATTTAAAATCTTTTTTGTATTTTTTTTTTCTTTTCTCTTATGATATATTCCTTTTTTATCTTTCTTTTGTATTTTTTCTTTTTTTCTATCTCTTACGATATATATATATATATATATATATATATATATATACATATATTTTTTAATCTTTTTTTGTATTTTTTCTTTTTTTTTCCTTAAGAACTTCACGAAACCACTTGTTGAAAATTACAACTTTTACACTTTATTGCGGGGATTATCAAGAGGTCTTTGGGATTAAATTGTTTGGCCTTGAACCCAACCCCCTACCCCCCCTCGCATTGTAATCTCCCCCCCCCCTCCTTCCCTCCTTTCTTCCTTCCCTCTTTTCCTCTTCTCCTATCTCTCCCCTTCTTCATCTCTTCTGTTCGTTTATTCGTTCGATTTCTCCTTCCTCTCTTTCCTCCTTCCCTCATTCCCTCTTTTCTTCTCTCCGCCTTTTCTTTTTCTCTGATCTCTCCCCTTCGTCTCTTCTCATCCTCGCCTTCGGTCAGTTTCTCCTTCCTTCCTTTCTTCCTTTCCTCCTTTATTCTCTCCTCTCCTCTCCTATCTCTCCCCTTCTTCATCTCTTCTCTTCGTTCATTCGTTCGATTTCTCCTTCCTCCCTTTCTTCCTTCCCTCCTTTATTTTCTCTCCGCCTTCTCCCCTCTCCTATCTCTCTCCTTCTTCGTCTCTTCTCCCCTCTTCTTCGTTCAATTTCCCCTTTCTCTCTCCCCTTCTCTATTTCCTCCGTTATTCTCTCCTCTCTCCTCTCCTATCTCTCCCCTTCTTCGTCTCTTCTCATCCTCGTCTTCGTTATATTTCTCCTTCCTTCCTTTCTTCCTTTCTTCCTTTCCTCCTTTATTCTCTCCTCTCCCCTCTCCTATCTCTCCCCTTCTTTATCTCTTCTCCCCTCTCCTATCTCTTCCCTTCTTCATCTATTCTCCATCTCTTCTCTTCGTTCATTCGTTCGATTTCTCCTTCCTCCCTCTCCTCCTTTCTTTCTTCCCTCCTTTATTCTCTCCTCTCCCCTCTCCTATCTCTCCCTTTCTTCGTTTCTTCTCCCCTCTTCTTCTTTCAGTTTCCCTTTTCTCTCTTTCGTTCTCTATTTCCTCCTAAGTTCCGTCTTTCCATCTTTCTTCTGTCTTTCTTCGTTTCCATTTTCTTCACTCTCTCCTCCTCCTCTTCTCTCCTCCTTGGCCTCTCCTCTTGTTCTTGCTTTCTTCTCTCGCCTCCATTCTTTCTTTCCTTTTCATTTGTCCTTTTCTGTTTTCTTTTCTCTTTCTTCTCCATCCCCTCTTTCTCTTTCTTTTTCCCTTTCCACTGTCTACGTCTCTCTTCTCGCTTCTTCATTCTTCTCTCTTCTTTCCTTCCATCCCTCTTCCATCTTCCTCTCATGTCGTCGTTTTCATCCTCATATATTTTCCTTCTCTTTTCTTCCTTTTTATTCCCTTCTCTTTCCCTCATTTATCTTTCCTCATTCCTTCATCTCTCTCCTTCCATCCTCACCATTCTCTTTCCTTTCTCTTCATTTTCTTCTCCTTCTAGCACTATCTCCTCTCTTTCTATCTATCTATATATCCACCTTTCCCTTCTTTCCCTTATTCTTCGCCGCCCGTTCCTTCTCCTCTTCTTTTAACTTCCTCCTATCATTTCTTTCCCTTCCTTTCTTCCCTTTCTTTCTTCTCACTTTCCAATTATTTTCCTCTCTCCCTTCCCTCTTTCTCTTTCCTTCCTCTCTCTCTCCTCTTTTTCTCCTTATCTCCTCTCTCTTTTCCCTTTCTTTCCGCTCTCTCTCTTCTCCCTTTCTCCTTATCTCCTCTCTTCCTTCCTCTCTCCCTTCCTCTCTGCTATCTCTTCTCCCTTTCTCCTTACCTCCTCTCTCTTCCTTCCCTCTTTCCCTTCCTTTCCGCTCTATCTCCTCCCTTTCTCCTTATCTCCTCTCTTCCTTCCCTCTTTCCCTTCCTCTCTGCTATCTCTTCTCCCTTTCTCCTTATCTCCTCTCTTCCTTCCCTCCTTTCCTTCCTTTCCGCTCTCTCTACTCCCTCTCTCCTTTTCTCCTCTCCCTACTCCCTTCACCTCTCTCCCTTCCTTCCCCCTTATTTCCCCTCTCCCCTTCTCTCTTTCCCTTCCTTTCCGATCTCTCTTCTCCCTTTCTCCTTATCTCCTCTCTCCCCCTTTCCTCTTTCTTTCCTTTCCGATCTCTCTCTCCTCCCTTTCTCCTTATCTCCCCTCTCTCCCTTCCTTCCCATATTCTCCTCTTTGTTGAACATTCATTGCTATTTTTGACAAAACTGGAACTTAATTTTCGTGTGTGTGTGTGTGTGTATGTGTGTGTGTGCGTGTGTGAGTGTGCGTGAGTACGTGCGTGTGTGTCTGTGTATGTGTGTGTGTGTCTGTGAGTGAGTGTGTCTGTGTATGTGTGTGTGTCTGTGAGTGAGTGTGTCTGTGTATGTGTGTGTGTGTGTGTGTCTGTGAATGAGTGTGCGTGAGTATGTGCGTGCGTGTGTGTGTGTGTGTGCGTGTGCGTGAGTATGTGTGTGTATGTGAGTGAGTGTGTACGTGCGTGCGTATTTTATTGGATATGAGTTTTTTAACGACAGCTTTAAAAATAGATTAATGTGGGAAACGAACGCCAAGCCGTAACATTATATTCATTGCATGTATGGAACCAGAATCCATTTCTCCCAGCATAGTTTTGCCTTAGCACGATGACATTTCAAACTGTATCTCTTTCTCTCTCTTTTTCTCTTTCTCTTTCTCTTTGTCTCTGTCTCTGTCTCTGTTTCTGTTTCTGTTTCTGTCTCTCTGTCCCTCTCTCTCTCTCTGTCCCTCTTTCTATGTCTCTCTCTCTGCCTCTGTCTGTATCTGTCTCTCTGTCCCCTTTTCTCTCTCTCACTCTCTGTCTCTGTCTGTCTCTGTCTGTCTCTGTCTGTCTGTCTCTCTGTCTCTCTCTCTCTCTCTCTCTCTCTCTTTTATCATCTCTTCTCTTCTTTTCTCTGTCTCTGTCTCTGTCTCTGTCTCTGTCTCTGTCTCTGTCTCTGTCTCTCTCTCTCTCTCTCTCTCACTCTCTCTCTCTCTCTCTCGCTTTCGTTCTTTCTGTGTGTATGTGCGTGCGAGAGTGTGTGTGTGTGCGTACGTGCGAGTGAGTGAGAGTGTGTACCCATCTGTCTCTTTCTTTAGCTATCTATTTATCTGTCTATCTCTACCTCTATCTTAACTTACATTGTTTTCTCGTCTATTGATCTTTTTTACTCTTCGGTATCACGTGTAATTATTTTCTTATACGTTTTTTGTTATCCTTCGTTACCTTCGGCATTTTGGGTACGTTTTCGTTTCGTTTTTTGCTTGGCTTTTATTTTCTTCGTTTTTGTGTGTGTTTTTTATGTTAGTTCGTCTTTATCACGATTTTTGGGTGTTCTGTGCTGAAACTCTCTTTCTCAGCTTCCCTTTGGTCTCTAGTCTCTGTTCTTTCTTTCTTTATTTCTCTCTCTCTCTCTCTCTCTCTCTCTCTCTCTCTCTCTCTCTCTCTCTCCCTCTCTCTCTCTCTCTCTCTCTCTCTCTCTCTCTCTCTCTCTCTGTGTGTGTGTCTTTGTGTGTATGTGCCTACGTGCGTATGTAACCGTGTGTGTGTGTTTACCTGTGTCTTCTTCTATGTTCCTCACTCTCTATCTATCTTTCCTCTTCCCTCATTCCTATCCACGAGGCGGAAGTCTGAATCTCACAACCCAGGTAATAAAACGTGATTGAATTAGAAATGACAAGCGGAATCCACGCATACCTTTAATATCACAATACCGTTTTCTATGATATTATGATTATCATTTTTTCCCGCGTACGAAACAGGGCCCCGGAAGTGCACATTTTCCGCTATTTTATCTTCACGAATGACTCCGTGTCCAATGTTTTATTCGAACTATCGTGATTAGTATTGTTCTGATTACGGTTATTGTCATTTAAGTCGTCGTGACTGCCTTGGGATGCGGTAGACGTGACTGAAAGGGAATGGCAAGAGAAAATTTATTCTAATAGAGAAAACGGGAATGCTATATGTTGCCATGTATGCATTTTGTTTATTTTATTGTTTTATTTTCCTGTATCTGTTTCTGTGTTTGTTGCTGTTTAGTTATCTTACCGAATGATCTTATTTGTTAGGTTCTTTGTTATCAGAAATTATGCATTGTACAAAATACGTCAATGCCTGATCTTTAGGTTATATTTGGCGTATATCAGTGTATGTATTCCTGTGTGTACATTTTTACATCTGTCTATATATATTATTCCGTAAGAATGCACTATCGTTATATTCAGTATGCCGTTGTGTGTAATTCCTTGCGTATGCTACGGTGCGTATTCTTTCTGATAAAAACAAAGCTATAGTAACCCACAATTTAGGGAAAAAAAGGAAAAATTCTGATCACAGTAATATTTCAGCGTAGAGATGGACCGAAATGCATCATAGAAAACGTAAAAAGAATTTAATATCCGTCATTTCAATCTCTTTCCTTTTTTTTCTTCTTTTCCTTCCATCTTTATTCAGTCGATTTATTAAAATGTATTCGTTTTTTTCCCCAGAATCTTCGCAAGATATTTAGTAGAG
>NC_091561.1:38729025-38744025 GCF_042767895.1 Penaeus vannamei
ACTGTTTCAAATAATGTGAAACATGACATACTGCAGATTCACATAAATAAAAGATACTAAGGTGTATCTAATCTTTCTTTCATTACAATATATAAACACATTTATCACCTAATCACATCCTACCTCAACATTATTTAAAAAATTCAAAGTACTACTTCATAGTCCTCTCTTCTTTCATATGTACAATAAATTCTTTAATAGTATCCAAAATGAAAACCCAAATCATATTATCATTACAATAAAAAAGACAGTAATAATGTAGACGAGTATCTAAAATGAAACCCCTTGTACAAAAAAAATATACAAATATCACTAGAACACATAAGACTTCAGTCATTAACAGGACATACTGGATGCAGGTAAGCAATATTCTCCAACATGCTCTGTATGGTCCTAGCAGGTGTGTCACACTTCCTGTAGTCTCCCCAGTATCCAGCTCTCTTATCTGGGGATCTCACTACTCCTGAGTTTGCTCTGCAGCACAAGGGTTCATTGCAGTCTGCATTCGAACCTTCTTGGTACTCTGGGTCGAAGTGTGTGTCTGAGAGGTGCAACACCTTAAATGTTGGCATTCCCTCCTGTTTCAAAAATAAAATGTATATTTTACAGTTAAATATATCTATTAGTACAGTACTGCTCCATAAAAATAAAGAAACTATATGTCAATACTTAATGAGAAAACTGCAATCTCCTTACTCATGCTGAAAATTTGATCTCGTAGATTTCTTTTCCTTAATGATCATTAAAATGAGTCTTTGGATGAGTTGAATTTTTTCTGAAAGGATCTGCAACTCATCACTTACCGGAGGAGGCTCAGGGCGGGGGACTGGAGGCTTCTGCACAGGAGGGAAAGCCACGCGCCATTCGTGGTATGGGTTGTATGGAGTGCCACAGATGTCACCGATGACAAAGCCGCAGATTTCATCTGGGCTCATGGCTAAATTTTCTATCACGTAAACAACCTCATCCTGTAATATGTTAGGCTTGTTACTTGAAGTGATAAACATGTTTTTGTAGGTCTTAAAGCTGAATTCTTTGTTATTTACAAGACAAAAGATTTACATATAGTTTATATTTGTAAAATGCAAATTGAATCACACAGAAACCTGAAACTGATTTTACAAAGGTTCACAAGCAATCTCACATGCAATTCAGTAATGAAAACTAAAAACTTTTCATGACTAAACTAAATAAATCATATTCATTTCTATAAACATGCAGATACTTCAGTGAAAGAGAAAACTGAAAGTATATAATCTTTTCCAAAAAATGTGAAATGAAAACAAAACTGATCCTAAACATAAAACAAACTATGCATACTGCATACAGGTGTATACTCCCAGTAGCATCATGCAAAAAACCAACAAAAATAAAAGCTTCATAAAATATAGGCAAAATACTGAAACCGATATACTACATCAAGCACCTATATCTCCACAACCAAAAGCCAAAATAAGCCCCCAACACTTACGGCCATGAGGTGGATCACACCGAAGCACACTCTGGGCGTCTCAATCTTGAAGGAAGTACAGAGCTTTGAGGCAGCTCGGATGATGTCCTCCTTCGTCTTGCCATTTTGAACGTAGTGCTGCAGGAGACCAACACCTGAAACACAGACATTGGGTATGAGAATAAGGCTACATCAATCGTCGTTGTAATTAAGTTCAAGATATAGTTAGAAACTGAGGATACATAAAACTGCATATGATAATGTCCTTCATATAGCAATATGTTACTAACTTCCGATACAAAGTTTGAAAACTCCTTTTTGGAAAAGGTTTGAGACAAAGAGAAAGGGGGAGGTAGGAAGGGAGGGAGGCAGTTAGTGAGGGAGGAAGGGAGGGAGTGAGAGTGAGTAAGGGAGGAAGGGAGGTAGGGGGAGTGAGTGAGGGAGGAGAGGCAAAAGGAAGGGAGGGAGAGAGTGAGGAAATGAGAAACCAGGAAAGAGACAGAGGAAGGGAGGGAGAGAGGGAGGGGAGAGTGAAGGAGGGAGAGTGGGAGGAGGGAGGGAGAGTGAGAGAGAGAGAGAGAGAGAGAGAGAGAGAAAGAAGGAAAGAGAGAAGAGGAGATAGAGAGAGAGAGAGAAGAAGAAAGAGGAAGAAGACAGAAGAGAAGGCAGAGATGAGAGAGAATGAGGGGAATAGTGAGTGAGAGAGTGAGAGAGTGAACAAGTGATAGAGAGAAAAGAGAGGGACAAAGATAGAAAGAGAAACAGAAAAAGAAAGCGATGGAGGGTGGAGGGAGGGAGGGAGGAACGAGGAGAGAAAGAGAGAGAGAGAGAGAGAGAGAGAGAGAGAGAGAGAGAGAGAGAGAGAGAGAGAGAGAGAACGAGAGAGAGAGAGAAGAAGAAGAAGAAGGAAGAAGAAGAAGAAGAGAAAGAAGAGAAAGAGAAAGAGAAAGAAGAAGAGAAAGAGAGAGAAGGAGAGAGAGAAAGAGAGAGATTAGAGAGAGAGAGAGAGAGAGAGAGCAGAGAGAAGAGAGAGAAGAGAGAGAGAGAGAGAAGAGAGAAAAAAAAAAGAGAGAGAGAGAGAGAGAGAGTAGAGAGAGAGAGAGAGAGAGAGAGAGAGAGAGAGAGAGAGAGAAGAAAGAGAGAGAGAGAGAAAGAGAGAGCGAGAGAGCGAGAGAGAGCTAGAGAGAGCGAGAGAGAGAGAGAGAGAGAGAGAGAGAAAGAGAGAGAGAGAGAGCGAGAGACAGAGACGAGACAGAGAGAGAGAGAGAGAGAGAGAGAGAGACAGAGACAGGGCAGAGACAGAGACAGAGACAGAGACAGAAACAGAGACAGGGACAGAGATAGACCGAGAGATAGAGATAGAGATAGAGATAGAGATAGAGATAGAGATAGACAGAGATAGAGATAGAGACAGAGACAGAGACAGAGACAGAGACAGAGACAGAGACAGAGACAGAGACACAGAGACACAGAGACACAGAGACACAGAGACAGAGAAAGAAAGAAAGAAATTACACAAACAAACAAACCCAAAACAGGAATGACCAACAACGGATATAGTGAATGACATATGTTTGGGGGAAACAGCGATATTCCGTTACAGTTCCATCTTTTAACGTAAAGCGGCTGCAGTAACAATACAAGGTGTTGGCGTTAGCAGATCTGAGGCTAACGGTTAGATAACGGTAAAAAAAAAATAGTCCCCCTTGAAAAGTTCCCGTTTTCTCTTTGTATTAATTAATTGGCCGGGGGGGGGGGTGTAATTAAATGGCAGGGGAGGACGTTAGGTATATGGATGAGTCAAGATAAAGGGAAAAAATGAAAATGGCGTCTTTTCCGTATTCCATTTCCTACTAACCTACTTGTTGCCGAATAGAAAGGGATATTATTACATCAATATGATGTTTATCCATTTTGTAACGAGGTAGGAAATATAATCCTATCCCTACCCCTCCCCGTCTCCTCTTTTTTCCTCCTTTCCTCTTTCTCCCCTTCGATCTACTCTTCTCCCTCCTTCCCTTTGCCTTCTTTCCCTTTTCCCTCCCTCTTTCCCCCTCCCGTTTCTCCTCTTCTCCCTACTCCCCCTCCCCTCCTCTTCTCCCTCTCCCCCCTCCTCCCGGTCTCCCCTTCCTCTTCTCCCTCCCTCCCCTCCTCCCCTTCTCCCCCTCCCCCCCCCCTCCCCTTCTCCCCCTCCTATACCACCAATTCTAACTGCAGCCCCGAAATAAAAAAAATAAAAAAATCAACCAACCAACCCATAAAAGACAGAATAAACAAACCCGCAAATAAACAAATAAACCAGATAAAAGGAATTAAACAGCAACTGGCAGCCAGACCCCCGCAGGCGAAGGCAGACGAGCAAGAGAATGCAACAGGATGCAAGCACACTCATCCTGACTGGTTCATCATTGGCCTCATACATTGCCCGTTTCCACCTACCCCTCGCCCTGCCCCCCACCCACCCCACCGCCCCACACGTACACCATGTCACCCTGACACCACTATTCTACCTCTCTCTCTCTCTCCTCCCCCTGCTAAGACTGCTCTACCTCCTCTCTCTCTCCTCCCCCTGCTAAGAATGCTCTGTCTCCTCTCTCTCCTCCCCTGCCAAGACTACTCTGTCTCCTCTCTAACCTACCCTGTCAACACTACTCTGTCTCCTCTCTCCTATACCCTGCCAACACTACTCTGTCTGCTCTCTAAACAACCCTGCCACCACTATTCTACCCCCTCCCTCCCCTACCCTGCCAACACTGCTCTGTCTCCTCTCTCCCCTTCCCTCCCACCACTGCTCTACCCCTCCCCCTTTACTACCAACATTATTTCAATCCCTCTTTCCACAGCTACCACTGCTCTATCTCTCCCACCCCCTCACTTGCCACACACCACCCTGCTCCCTATCCTTTTCGTTCACTCTCCTCTCCTACCACTATCCCCTTTCTCTGCCATCACTGTTTATTCCCCTGTCCACTTCTCCCCTCCCCTACCACCACAGCTGACCTCCTGCCATCCCCTGCCATCCCCAATCTTATCTTCCCTGCCATCACTGTTTATTCCCCTGCCCTTTTCTCCCCTCCCCTACCAACACAGCTGACCTCCTTCCCCCTGCCACCACAGCTGACCTCCTTCCCTTCCCTGCCACCACAGCTGACCTGCCCTCACCTGCCACCACAGCTGACCTCCTCCCCCCCCTGCCTGCAGCCCCAGCCTCCCCTTCCCCCACCCCCCTGCCACCACAACAGCCTCCTTCCTCCCCTGCCACCACAGCTGACCTCCTTCCCCCTGCCTCCACAGCTGACCTCCTTCCCCCTACCACCACAGCCTCCCTTCCCCTCCTGCCACCACAGCTGACCTCACTCCCCCCCTGCCACCACAGCTGACCTCCTTCCCTCCCCTGCTGCACCACAGCTGACCTCCTTCCCCTCACTGCCACCACAGCCCAGCCTCCCTTCCCCCTGCCACCACAGCTGACCTCACTCCCCCTCCTGCCACCACAGCTTGACCTCCTTCCCCCTGCCACCACAATGACCTCACTCCCCCCTGCCACCACAGCCTGACCTTCCCTCCTGCCTACAGCTGGCCTCCTTCCCCCCTGCCACCACAGCCCCAGCCTCACTCCCCCCTGTCACCATAGCTGACCTCTCTCCCCCTGCCACCACAGCTGACCTCCTTCCCCTGTACCACAGCGGCCTCCCCCTGCCACCACAGCCGACCTCCTTCCCCCCTGCCACCACAGCTGACCCTCCTTCCCCCCTGCCACCACAGCTGACCTCACTCCCCCCCTGCCACCACAGCTGACCTCCTTCCCTCCCTGCCACCACAGCCTGACCTCCTTCCCCCTGCCACCACAGCCTGACCCTCACTCCCACCCCCTGTCTGCATGGCTGACCTCCTCCCCCTGCCACCACAGCTGACCTCCTTCCCCCCTGCCACCACAGCTGACCTCCCCCCTGCCACACAGCTGACCTCCTTCCCCCCCCCCTGCCACCACAGCTGACCTCCTCCCCCCCTGTCACCACAGCCTCCTTCCCCCCTGCCACCACAGCTGACCTCCTTCCCCCCCCCCCCCTGCCACCACAGCTGACCCCCCCCCGCCACCAGTGCCACAATTCACCAACAGTCAAATGTCACCTCTCGACAGGATATGAGAGGTACCGTGTTATGCGTTCATTGTGTGTGTGTGTGTGTGTGTGTGTGTGTGTGTGTGTGTGTGTGTGTGTGTGTGTGTGTGTGTGTGTGTGTGTGTGTGTGTGTGTGTGCGTGTGCGTGTGCGTGTGCGTGTGCGTGTGCGTGTGCGTGTGCGTGTGCGTGTGCGTGTGCGTGTGCGTGTGCGTGTGCGTGTGCGTGCGTGCGTGTGCGTGCGTATATTCGGCGTGGGCGTATGCTTGTGCTTAAACGTGTACTCTCCAGGCCCGTCCGTGAACCAACACTCACCAAAGCCAAGCCAGGAACCAAACCAAAATCAAGCATGCCCCTTCCTATTCCCCCACCCCAAGAGAACTCCCCTTTCCTCCTTCCCTCCCACCCTTCCCCAGCCCCCTCCCCCTCCCCCTCCCCACCCCTCCCCCTCCCTTCCCCCTCCCTTCCCTTCCTCATCCCCTCACCCTCCCACCCCACCCCCTCCCCTCCCTTCTCCCCCTTCCTTCCCCTCCTTCCTCTCCCCCTTCCAACTCACCGGCCTTGCACGCGTTACAAGACATGGTCGACATAATGGACGTCTCGATCTCCTTGACGACCATCTCTCGAAGTCGAACCCTCCTCTCCCCTCCCTTCCTTCCTCTCCCCTCCCTCCCCTCCCCTTCCTTCCCCTTCCCTTCCTCTTCCTCTTCCTCACCCCTTCCCCTCCCCTCCCATCCCTTCCCCCTCCCCCCATCCCCTTCAACTCACCGGCCTTGCACGCGGGTACAAGACATGGTCGACATAATGGACGTCTCGATCTCCTTGACGACCATCTCGAAGTCGAGGAACTTCCCTCCTCTCCCCTCCCCTCCCCTTCCTCTCCCCTCCCCTCCCCTCCCCTTCCCTTCCCCTTCCCTTCCTCTTCCTCTTCCCTCCCACCCCTTCCCTCCTCCCATGCCCTTCCCCCTCCCCCCATCCCCCTTCAACTCACCGGCCTTGCACGCGTTACAAGACATGGTCGACATAATGGACGTCTCGATCTCCTTGACGACCATCTCGAAGTCGAGGAACTTCCTCACTCTCCCCCTCCCCTTCCCTTCCTCTCCCCTCCCCCTCCCTCCCCTTCCCCTTCCCCCTTCCCCGCTCCCTCTTCCTCTTCCCCTCCCCACCCCTTCCCCTCCTCCCATCCCTTCCCCTCCCCCGTCCCCTTCAACTCACCACGGCCTTGCACGCGTTACAAGACATGGTCGACATAATGGACGTCTCGATCTCCTTGACGACCATCTCGGGGAGTCGAGGAACTTCCCTCCTCTCCCCTCCCCTTCCCTTCCCCTCCCCTCCCCTCCCCCTCCCCCTTCCCTTCCCTTCCCCTTCCTCTTCCTCTTCCCCTCCCCACCCTTCCCTCCTCCCATCCCTTCCCCCTCCCCATCCCCCTTCCAACTCACCGGCCTTGCACGCGTTACAAGACATGGTCGACATAATGGACGTCTCGATCTCCTTGACGACCATCTCGAAAAAGGGAGGAACTTCCTCTCTCCCCTCCCTCCCCTTCCTCTCCCTCCCCTCCCCCTCCCCTTCCCTTCCCTTCCCCTTCCTCTTCCTCTTCCCCTCCCCACCCCTTCCCCTCCTCCCATCCCTTCCCCTCCCCCATCCCCCTTCCAACTCACCGACGCTTGCACGCGTTGCAAGACATGGTCGACATAATGGACGTCTCGATCTCCTTGACAGGCCATCTCGAAATCAGGAACTTCCCTCCTCTCCCCTCCCCTTCCCTTCCTCTCCCCTCCCCTCCCTCCCCCTTCCCCTTCCCCTTCCCCTTCCTCTTCCTCTTCCCCTCCCCACCCCTTCCCCTCCCCTCCATCCCTTCCCCTCCCCCCATCCCCCTTCCAACTCACCGGCCTTGCACGCGTTACAAGACATGGTCGACATAATGGACGTCTCGATCTCCTTGACGACCATCTCGAAGTCGAACTTCCACTCTCTCCCCTCCCTTCCCTTCCTCTCCCTCCCCTCCCCCTCCCCCTTCCCCTTCCCTTCCCCTTCCTCTTCCTCTTCCCCTCCCCACCCCTTCCCCTCCCCTCCCATCCCTTCCCCCTCCCCCATCCCCCTTCCAACTCACCGGCCTTGCACGCGTTGCAAGACATGGTCGACATAATGGACGTCTCGATCTCATGACGACCATCTCGAAGTCGAACCCACTCCTCCTCCCCTCCTTCCTTCCTCTCCCCTCCCCTCCCCTCCCCCTTCCCCTTCCCCTTCCCTTCCTCTTCCTCTTCCCCTCCCACCCCTTCCCTCCCCTCCCATCCCTTCCCCTCCCCCATCCCCCCTTCAACTCACCACGGCCTTGCGCGTTACAAGACATGGTCGACATAATGGACGTCTCGATCTCCCTGACGACCATCTCGAAGTCGAAGGAACTTCCCTCCTCTCCCTCCTTCCCTTCCTCTCCCCTCCCCTCCCCTTCCCCCTCCCTTCCCCCACCCCCTCCCATCCCCTCCCCTCCCTTCTCCCACCCTCCCCTCCCTTCCCCCTCCCTCCCCCTCCCATCCCCTCCCCCTCCCCTTCCTTCCCCCTCCCCCTTCCAACTCACCGGCCTTGCACGCGTTACAAGACATGGTCGACATAATGGACGTCTCGATCTCACAACGTGAGCCATCTCGAGTCGAGGAACTTCCCTCCTCCTCCTCCCCCTTCCCTTCCTCTCCCCTCCCCTCCCTTCCCCTTTCCTTCCCCACCCCCCTCCCATCCCCTCCCTTCCCCTCCCATCCTCCCTTCCCCCTCCCTTCCAACTCACCGGCCTTGCACGCGTTGCAAGACATGGTCGACATAATGGACGTCTCGATCTCCCTGACGACCATCTCGAAGTCGAGGAACTTCCCTCCTCTCCCCTCCCCTTCCCTTCCTCTCCCCTCCCCTCCCTTCCCCCTTCCTTCCCCACCCCCCTCCAATCCCCTCCCTTCCCCTCCCATCCTCCCTTCCCCCTCCCTTCCAACTCACCGGCCTTGCACGCGTTACAAGACATGGTCGACATAATGGACGTCTCGATCTCCCTGACGACCATCTCGAAGTCGAGGAACTTCCCTCCTCTCCCCTTCCCTTCCCCTCCCCTCCCTTCCCCTTTCTTCCCCTCCCTTCCCCTCCCTTCCCCTCCCTTCCCTTCCCCCCTCCCCCTTCCAACTCACCGGCCTTGCACGCGTTACAAGACATGGTCGACATAATGGACGTCTCGATCTCCTTGACGGCCATCTCGAAGTCGAGGAACTTCCCTCCTCTCCCCTTCCCTTCCCCTCCCCCTCCCTTCCCCTTCCCCTCCCACTCCCCCTCCCATCCCCTTCCCCTCCCTTCCCTCCCCCTCCCCCTTCCAACTCACCGGCCTTGCACGCGTTGCAAGACATGGTCGACATAATGGACGTCTCGATCTCCTTGACGACCATCTCGAAGTCGAGGAACTTCCCCTCCTCTCCCCTCCCCTCCCCTTCCTCTCCCCTCCCCTCCCCCTCCCCCTTCCCCTTCCCCTTCCCCTTCCTCTTCCTCTTCCCCTCCCCACCCCTTCCCCTCCCCTCCATCCCTTCCCCCTCCCCCATCCCCCTTCCAACTCACCGGCCTTGCACGCGTTGCAAGACATGGTCGACATAATGGACGTCTCGATCTCCTTGACGACCATCTCGAAGTCGAGGAACTTCCCTCCTCTCCCCTCCCCTTCCCTTCCTCTCCCTCCCTTCCCCTCTCCTTTCCCCTTCCCCTTCCCCTTCCTCTTCCTCTTCCCCTCCCCACCCCCTTCCCCTCCCCTCCCATCCCTTCCCCCTCCCCCATCCCCCTTCCAACTCACCGGCCTTGCACGCGTTACAAGACATGGTCGACATAATGGACGTCTCGATCTCCTTGACGACCATCTCGAAGTCGAGGAACTTCCCCAGATTGGAGAGGAAGCTGGGCAGCCGCGATTCGCCAATCAGCTTCCCTTCCCGCTTGTTCACTCTCTCCAGTTCGGCGTCCAGCTCGAGGCGGAGGGCCGTGTAGTTGAGTCTGTGGAGAGAGAGAGAGAGAAATGAGAGATAGAAGAGAGAGAGAAAAAAAAAAAGGATTAGTTAGGTGGGAGAGGGGAAAAAAGGATGCTTGGCGGTGGGAGGAAGGGAGAGATGGAGAAAAGGAGGGAGAGAAGGAGAAAACGAGGGAGAGATGGAGAAAAGGAGAGAGGGATTAGGAGAAGAAAAATGTGAAGTGTTTATGATGATTTGGGATTAGCTAATCATTGATTCGATGTGGAATTATTGGAGGGAGAGGGAGAGGGAAAGAGAGAGAGAGAGAGAGAGAGAGAGAGAGAGAGAGAGAGAGAGAGAAGGGAGAGATGGACTGGGTGGGATAGATTCCATGTGAATTAATTATGAAATCTCTCGAAGAAAATTCATAAAGGCCTTTCCATGTAGAAATATATATCTCTAGGATTCTAGATTTGAAGCAAAGACTCAGAGGCGGTTATATTTGAAGCAAGTACTTCAAAGGAGACTAAACGCTGAAGCAAATACTGGCAATTAACTAAAGCCCGAAATGTCTGAACACTTCCTTTGAAAATGACAAAGACAAAAAAAACAACCCTATTCTGATTGATTGATTGATTGATTGACTGATTGATTTACTGATTGATGGTCGTTGACCCATGACTGATGACTGACTGATGATTAATGACTTGAGATTGATGACTGATGACTGAAGATTGAAGATTGAAGCCTGATGAATGAAGATTGAGGACGTGACTAATGATTGATGAAGATTAATTACTGAAGACTGACTGATGAAGGTTAATCACTAAAGACTGATTGATGAATATCAATTACTGAAGACTGATGAAAACCAATTACTGAAGACTGACTGATGATGACTAATTACTAAACTGAAAACTGACTGATGAAGACTAATTACTGAAAACTGAATGTTGAAGACTAATCCCTGAAAACTGACTGACGAAGACTAATTACTTGAAGCCTAAAGATCGATGACTGATGAAGACTAATTATTGACGACAAAGAACCAGTCAGACTCACCTGGACGGATCGAACCTCTCTACCTTGTCCTTCTCCTCCTCCGTGGTGGGCTCAGGCATATCCAGGACGCCCGTGCGACCGCCCTCTTCCGCGCCCACACCCAGGTCCTTGGAGGCATCCTGGTCCTCGACGTGGGCGTACAGAGGGTCGAGGGGGTCGTCTGCTGCATCGTGGGTGAGGCTGGGGGACAGGGGGCTACCTGGAGGGGCGAAAGAGGGAGAAAGAGAGAGAGAGGGAGATAAATAAAAGGGATGAAGACGAGAGGAAAGTCTTGTGGTATCAAAGTCAATATTGATCGGTTATTTTAGCTGTCGTATATCAGGTCAGTGGTGGGTTATCATGCAATACAATCCGGTATTGCTCAAACACTCATTGGTCAGTTTAGAAATTGTACAAAATGAGGTCATGGGGATTATTCTCGGTGCCCCTAAAACGACGAGGATTGTGAAAATGGGAACAGAACTTGATCTACATACCGTCTACGAAAGAATTTTATACATAAATGCCACAATTAGAGAACCACACAATTGTACAGAGTTCCAAAGACGACTAAAACAACTCTGAATGACAACTTCAATTCATACTCAAATCCACGGCTACAAGTAACATGTAAACACTTATCTCATCTGAACATACCCACAACTAAGACCTTACACGGGCGTTCTCTTCCACCGTGGAAAGTGTCGGACCTAAGTTTATTTTATACCACTGACCCCTAAAAAATTGCCCCCCCCCCCTGCTATACTTAATCAGTAAACACTAGCCATTATAAATGAACATTTTGAAATTCCGTCCAATGCATATTAAAGCTCAACCGACGAATCCTCGCAGTCTGGGAGCAGAGCAGGATGCGCTTTTGTCGTATATAAAAACGATATTTTGCAGCACCAGGATTGTAGGAGGGTTTATGACTGGACTAGAACGCAAACCAATTTGGCAGGGATATTCATAGCCACTGAATTTCTATTGAATGAAGAGTCTAGAGGTCATTTTCTGAGATTCACATCTTGCTCTCCAGGTTTTCAACAACTGAAGTTAATTAAGTTTACTTACCACCCTGGCTATCTGCTCAGGCGTTGGCAATCGTGATTACAGTGTTTTATATAGATTCACATATATTCGACATAGTACAGTATTCTGTGATTGCTATAATTGTGCATAGTAAAATTTAAATATGTCATATGCAAATGAATATTGAGGTGATATACTTTTACTGTTGTGTTAATACATAACATTGCTCTAAGATTACGATAATTTGACATAGTAAATTTAGGATATAATATGAGTATATCTCCCAGTGTATAATATGAAATGAAATAATCACATAGGTCTTTATACCTTATGGTAGGTGGTCTGAAAGGCTGTATCAAATAACACTCCGAGATGCAGTGATCGCGTGTTCGCTTATTTTTTAATTATTATTATTACTTTTTTTAGATTCTCCTGCATTTCTTGCACCGTGCAATTGCCAATACATTCTGTAACCTAAACGTATTCTGGCACTAACCACTTCACATCATCTGGTTTCACTTTGCTGCCATCCATAGCAGGGGTTCCTATCTCTAATATTACCCGTAGTGCCTTATGCTACAGCTTTCAGAGTCCGGCAGATCTACTAGTTCTTCCATATGAGAACTCTGTCTACATGGCCGTGCTTGCGTATACCAACATGAGAAGGTATCCACATAAAATTGAATGTTGCAGCTGCACTCTCTTGCAGAAGTTACGTTACGCTTACTGCAGTTCACAATTCCCTCGTCGCCATCTGGTCGGAGGGAACTTAGTGTCCGAAGAGCGTTTTGAGAATCACAAAAAACTACTCCAGAGTTCCGAGACACTAAGTATTCTGTTGCAAGGCGTATACCTGGCAATGCCGTTTGAGTTGTGCTGGCCTAATCTTGCACTCTGGTATTAACTTGATGTTGCTGTAGGCCATTTTTGTATACATCACAAACAGCTTTGTATCCAGACTGTACGGATCCGTCCACGTGACACTCGTTCACATCGCCCATTGATTCTGTGTGTTCCTTTACCGTCGCCAAAGCAATTTGTTTCAACACGCAGTTAGGTACATTTTTTCTTTTCTTTCTTTCTTTCTTTTTTTTGCGGTAGACATGTTAAGTACATAATCTGATGAATTTTCCATGGGGGAACGGATCGACCTTTCAGTATTTCCTTATGGGGACGTTAAACTCTGCAACGTACATGTAACTTGCGTGTGTTATTAGTCACGTCTGCTTGCGTTATTTTATATTGTAACTATTTTTGGAAATGTGAAAGATACAAGGGTTCCTTAAGAGATGAGACCACAATATAGTGAAGATACATGCTGTTCTATCAAAAATGGATGGTCAGTTTAGTTCTGATCTCATGTCCACTATCCTTGCCGTTCTCGGTGCGCCGAGGATAACCCTCATATCTTCAATTTGCAATATCTCCAAGCTATTTATTTCTGATCCCGCACACTACAACAAATACAGGGCGTTGTAGTCTACAAATAACCTCACAAAAGCCAAGCAAAAAAAAATCTAGCGAGCTTAACACAGATGCCATGTCCCTTTTCCGACAAGAACTCTCAGCGGCTCCAACCTCTCCCGCAGTCCCTTCTTCAGGTAAATGAGTCTCTTCTTCAGAGAAACGGTCGGGTCTGCATCGATTACGCCCACCCACGAAACACCCATACTTGTAACACACGCCGAGCTCCTGGTTTCCTACGTGAAATGCGGGTAGGAGTCTAATACCCGAGTTGAGAGCCATTGTTTTCTAAAGAGAGATGACCAAGTTTTCTAGAGATGACATTGTTTTCTAGAGATGACTAATCCACACCCATGAGCCCTTGTTGTGAGTTCGTCGAAAATTCTTTGCAATGTGATGATGCTCTGACACATTTATCAGCATAATAAATACCGGATTTCTCATCCGCAAGTGGAAAATCTGACACCATCTTGTGCACAAGGACATTGACCAGCATAACCAAAACAAAAACAACACATAAATATATGAAATACCGAGATACAAACAAATAAAAAAGAAAAACAAGTAAATGAAATACTGACATACTGGCAACCAAATAACCAAAACAAAAAACAACAACACACATATAAATGAAACACCGAGATACACACGAACAAATAAACAAAACAACTAACTCACTGAATAGAAAGTACAAAAATACGAAAATACGAACCCAATTTAACAAAAAAAACTACAAAAAATACTAATATACGAACCCAATTTCACAAAAAAGTACAAAAAATGAAAATACGAACCCAATTTTACAAAAACGTACAAAAATACGAAAATACGAACCAAATATCACAAAAAGGAAACAAAAAATACGAAAATACGAACCCAATTTCACAAGTACAAAAAAAAACGAAAATATGAACCAAATTGCACGAAAAAGTACAAAAATACGAACCAAATTTCACAAAAAATGCGAAAAAAAGTACAAAAATACGAACCCAATTTCACAAAAAGTACCAAAAAAAAAAAAACGAAAATACGAACCCAATTTCACAAAAGGAACCAAAAAATACGAAAATACGAACCTAATTTAACAAAAACGTACAAAAATATGAAAAAAACGAACCAAATGTCACAAAAAGTACAAAAAATACGAAAATACGAACCAAATTTCACAAAAAAGTACAAAAAAATACGAAAATACGAACCCAATTTCACAAAAGAGTAAAAAATTACGAAAATACGAACCAAATTTTACAAAGTACCAAAAAATACGAAAATACGAACCCAATTTCACAAAAAAAAGTAAAATAAAAAAACGAAAATACGAACCCGAGACAGCAGCGACGAGGAGGGAAAGGATAAACCAGGACGTAAGGGTCATAGTCGCGCAACCACGCCTGCTGCTCCCCGCTACCTGGGGGAGAAGGGGAGGGAGGGGGGGTTAGTTGTTGGACTGTTGTGATTGATGGTGATTGATGGCTTGTGATTCGTGATTGATGGCTTATCATTCGTGATTGATGGCTTGTGATTGGTGATTGATGGCTGGTGATTGGTGATTAATGATTGCTGATTGATGGCTTGTGATTGGTGGTTAATGATTGGTGATTGATGGCTTGTGATTCGTGATTGATGGCTTGTCATTCGTGATTGATGGCTTGTGATTGGTGATTGATGGCTGGTGATTGGTGGTGATTGATGACTTGTGGTTAGTGACTGGTGGATGATTGGTGATTGGAGATTGAGATTGATGATGGCTTGTGGTTTGTGGTTAATGATTCGTGATTGATGGCTGGTGATTAGTGGTGATTGATGGATTGTGGTTGGTGACTGGTGGAATACGATTGATGATTGGTGATTGATGGCTTGTGATTGGTGATTGATGGCTGGTGATTGATGGAATATTATTGGTGATTGATAGCT
>NC_091561.1:38746525-38754025 GCF_042767895.1 Penaeus vannamei
AGAAAAAGAAAAAGAAGAAAAAAGAAAAAGAAAAAAAGAAGAAAAGAGCATGTCACAGCGAGTGCCTCCTTTTCCTACTCTCCATTCTCACGAATAAGGGTATTTTTTATGCCCACAAGTCAAGAGGCACTGTTGGGAAAAATGGAGTCGTGCCAGTGCCTTCTCTGAAAATAACACCGAAATTTGGTAACTGGTATCATAAAACCAGGTATTCTACAACAATTTGTTTGCTAACTGGTATAATAAACCCAGATATTCTACAACATTTTCGTATAATTCGTTAGCTACTGGTATACTAAATCCAGATATTACACAACATTTTCGTATAATTTGTTAGCCAAATGGTATAATAAAACCAGATATTCTACAATCCTTTCGTATGACTTGTTTGCCAACTGGTATACTACAACCAGATATTCCACAACATTTTCGTAGAATTCGTTAATCAACTGATATACTAAAACCAGATATTCTACAATCCTTTCGTATAACTTGTTAACTTACTACTATTATAAAACAAGTTATTCCACAACATTTTCGTATAATTTGTTAATATACTGGTATAATAAAACCAGATATTCCACATTTTCGTAGAATTCGTTAATTAACTGGTATACTAAAACCAGATATTCTACAATCCTTTCGTATGACTTCACAATGTATTTGATTATTCCAATCTGCAATATGAATTTCATCTCATATTTTTTTTTTAAATACTTATCAGTATTACCCTACATAGTAAGAATAGATTGTTTCCGCGAATTGACAGTTCAAATATCTACCAGGTAGAAGCGATATTTATCTTATAATAATATTACATCATTACCACTACTGATAGCACGGAGAATAATAAACAACAGTAATGATTTTTTTTTTATCAAACTATATATATAAAAAATACAATTACAAATTCTAACCCCAGTCAATTAATAATATAACATCATTACCACTACTGTTAGCACTAACAATAATAAACAACAGTAATAATGACATTCTTTATCAAACTATATATATATATATATATATATATATATATATATATATATATATAATATAAATACAATCATAAATTCATAAATTCTAACCCCAGTCAAAAGCCAATCATAGCACCCCCCCCCCCGCCCCTCCACCTCACTAATAACGTTACGACAATAAGCGATAAGCAAGGGAAGGGGAAAAAGGAAGAGAAGAAGAAGAAGAAGAAGAAGAAGAAAGAAGAAGAAGAAAAAGAAGAAGAAGAAGAAGAAAAAGAATAAGACAAAGAAAAAGAAGAAGACAAAGAAAAAGTAGAAGAACAAGAACAAAACAAGAAGAAAAAAAGAAGAAAGAACAAGAACAAGAAAAAGAAGAAGAGGAAGAAGAGGAGGAGGAGAAACCAGGGAATTTCCGTAGAACCGGTAAAGAGGTCACGCGATGACGTCATCATCGTCCGAGTCCATACAAGCGTGTCGTGAATCTCAAGGAAATCTCTGGCTCTGACCGAGATCTATTGGGCGGACGTCGCTCTCGTAATTACCGGCTGATCGGATAAGAAAAACAAAAACAATAGTGTGATAAGAATAATAAAAATAAAAAAATCTACGGTTTAATCTATTGTTGAAAGGGATCGGTGAAATGACGTGTTCGGGTTGTTTTCAGTGAAATAACGTGTTAGGATTGTTTTCAGTGAAATAACGTGTTCGGATTGTTTTCAGTGGAATAACGTGTTCGGATTGTTTTCGGTGAAATAACGTGTTCGGATTGTTTTCATTTGAAGTATTAGGAGTCAATTCAGCATCGATTCATGTCGAGCCGAAGCCGAAGCCGTAGCCACTCACGCAGACGCACCGAATCGAAGTATTCTGTTTCGCGACTCACCTTAACTATAATCTAATTATAACAACAAAAAATAATAAATACATAATAACTAAAACGAAATAAAAAGTGAAGAAGAGCTAGTCTGCACTTCCTTAAAAAAGGAAGAAAGAAAGAAAGAAGAAAAAGAAAGAAAAAAGAAAGAAAAAAGAAGAGAAAAGAAAGAGAAAAGAAAGAAAGAAAACAAAACAAAAGAAAAGAAAGAAAGAAAAAACAACAACAAAGGAAAACGAACCCTTTTTCTCAAATTTCGTTTCATTTCCAAATAGAAGAACACAACGAAGACGAAAAATTCTTGGCGTAGGCTTTTTTAGACGCTCGAATTTTACCGCCCTCGACCCCCACCCGCGCCCATCTCCCGCCCTAAGCCCAGGCGATCACCACAAGGGGCGGCGAACCTTCCTGACCACGCCCCTCTCCGCCCATCCGACAGGTCAAGGGTCGAGAGAGCAAGGGTCATAGGGGGAGTCTATACACACACACGCACACAGACACACATACGTACACAAACTCTCTCTCTCTCTCTATCTTTCACGCAGGCACATGCATACACACACACACACACACACACACACACACACACACACACACACACACACACACTCACACACACACACACACACACACACACACACACACACACACGCACACACACACAACACACACACACACACACACACACACACACACACACACACTCACACACACACACACACACACACACACACACACACACACACACACACACACAAACAAATACCCACATACACGCACACGCGCATCCTCCCAGCACGAGACAGTCACACGAACGCCTCGAAGGGCCCGCTGGTCACGTGACTCCCATGCCCCGCGGGAGAGAAGAATGCCGTCAGAATGGGCACCACGTCCCGCCCTGGTCTCGATTCCTGCCCATTTTTATTTTTCTAAGTCTTTCCTGCTCTCCTCGCATGGGCGGCCGTATGCCCACGTGCCCCGAGCCTAACCACGTCGCGTGCTTGGCTTTCCGTGCGGGAGGAACACGTGCTCACCTGGGCGTGCGCGATCTGGCTTCGTGCTCGCTTCACAATTTTTTTTTTTTTTTTTTTTGCTTTTTTTCTATTTTTTTAAGCTATAGAGGTCGGGGTAAGGATTCTGATATGATGGTCAGTTTGGTAGTTTTTTTTTCTCTCTCTGGTTCTATCTCTCTCTGTTTCTCTGTCTGTCTCTCTCTCTCTCTCTCTCTCTCTCGCTCTCTCTCTCTCTCTCTCTCTCTCTCTCTCTCTCTCCTCTCTCTCTCTCTCTCCTCTCTCTTTCCCTCTCTCTTTCCCTCTCTCTCTCTCCTCTCTCTCTCTCCTCTCTCTCTCTCCTCTCTCTCCCCCTCTCTCTCCCCCTCTCTCTCCCCCTCTCTCTCCCCCTCTCTCTCCCCCTCTCTCTCCCCCTCTCTCTCCCCCTCTCTCTCCCCCTCTCTCTCCCCCTCTCTCTCCCCCTCTCCCTTTATTTATTTTTCTATCATCTTATTTTATTTTATTTCATTTTTAGCTATAGAGGTCGGATCAAGGATTCTCGAATAATTATCATCTTTCTGAAAGTGATAAAGCAAATGGCAAAAAGGAAGGAAGGATACAAATGGAGAAAGAGAAGAAGGGGAACAAGAAGAAAAGGAAAAAGAAGACGAAGAAAAGAAGAAAGAAAAGGAAGACAAAGCAAAACGAAAGAATAGAAGAAGATAAAGAAAAAGAAGTAAGAGAAGAAGAAGAAAGAAGTAAGAGAAAAAAAGATGAAGAGAGAGAAAAAGAAAGAAAAGAAGAAAGAGAAAGAGAAGAAACACAAAGAAAACGAAGGGGAAAAGAAGAAAACGAAGAAAAAGAAGAAAGAAAAAAAAGAACAAAAATGAATAAAACGAAAACGAAGAAAAACAAAGAAAAAAATCAATAAAAAACAGCTGATCGCAACCCAACTTGTAAACAAAGCATCCCCCCAAACCAGCGCTTTCTCTCTGCAATGGATTCAACAGCTTGCAGCGCCTGGCGATCGCTTCCATGCATCCTTATGAGCCCGTGTCGTGCATGGCGAGGTTTTGTGATGTGTTATTAACGTCATGAGAAAAAAACAGGCGCGAGTTTTGATTATTCATTCGTGGTCACTGGGGATTTTTTTTTTTTTTTTTTTTTTTTTTTTTACGCATGTCGAATTGATTGTCATAAGTACATGTCAAATTCACTGTCATGAGAAAAAACAGGCGCGAGTTTTAATTATTCATTCGTGGTCACTGGGAAAAAATGTAGTTTTTTTTTTTTTTTTTTATTAAAGCATGGCAAGTTGATTGTCATAAGGACATGTCAAATTCACTGTCATACGGACATGTCAAATTGACTGTCATAAGGGCATGTCAAATTCACTGTCATGAGAACAGGCGCGAGTTTTAATTATTCATTTGTGGTCACTGGGGAGAAATATATATATTTTTTCTTTTTTTAAGGCATGTCAAATTGATTGTCATAAGGACATGTCAAATTAACTGTCATAAAGACATGTCAAATTCACTATGAGAAAAAAACAGGCGCGTTTTAATTATTCATTCGCGGTCACTGGAGGAAAATGTAGTTTTTTATTTATTTATTTATCTATTTATTTTTAAGGGCATGTCAAATTCACCGTTATAAGGACATGTCAAATTCACTGTCATAAGGACATGTTAAATTTACTGCCATAAGGACATGTCAATTTCACTGTCGTAAGGACGTCAACTTCACTGTCATAAGGACATGTCAAATTCACTGTCATGTCTGCGTTTAGCTGTCATATCTGAATTATTGTGATTATGTCTATATTATTTATCGGGTCCGAATTCCCTGTCATGTTTGCGATAGTTGTCATGTCTGGGTTAACTGTCACGTCTGTATTAGCTGTTATGTGAGCATTATTTGTCATGCCTGTATTAGCTGTCATATCTCCTTTACCTATCATGTCTACTTTACCTGTCACGTCTGCATTACCACTCATGTCTGCATTATCTGTCATGTCTACATCACCTGTCACATCTGCATTAGCCTGTCAATGTCATTTCAAACTAAACATGCTAAAAAAGTATCATAATTTGAAAAAAAAAAATAATAATAATAATAACATTCGACAACTCACAAAAATATCATAATCTGATAAAAAAAAAAATAATAATAATTTTTAAAAATCGACAAATCAGAAAATATCCTTTTAAAATCGTCAAGGACCACCTGCAAAACGTCCCAAATCGATATCCTTTACTTTCTGTTTTCGAGATTTAAACCCGGGATGGGCGGACGGGCGGATCAACGACCAATTAGCAATTAAAAGTAATTATGTCACACAAGCTGGCGTTCCTCCTCTACTGGCAAGACACACACGGATATGCCTGTGTGAATGGTCCATATATATATATATATAAATATATATATATATATATATATATATATATATATATATATATATACATATACATATATATATATATATATATATATATATATATATATATATATATATATATATATATGTATATATATGTATATATATATATGTATATATATACATATATATATATCTATATATATATATATATATATATATATATATATATATATATATATATATATATATATATATCTATATATATATATAGGTATGTATATATATGTATATATATGTATATATATGTATATATGTATATATATGTATGTATATATATACATATATATATATATATATATATATATATATATATATATATATATATATATATCACACACACACACACACATACATATACATATTTACGCCGAGTCCGCTGTCCGTCGCCACGACCGACCCGCGATCCACAGACACGACCTTGGCACGCACACGACCTTCGTATTCGATGAAAACAAAAGATAACGCCACCTCCCCTTCCCCTCCCCCCCCTTCCCCTACCCTTCCTACCCATCCCTTACTTCCACCCCCACTCCCTCCCCCTCCCCCCTTCCCACCCCTCCCTTACTTCCTCCCCCACTCCCTTCCCTCCTCTCTTCCCACCCATCCTCCTCTTCCGACCCCCCTTCCCCTACCTTCCCCCTCTCCCCTCCCCCCTCCCCACCCATCACCCCTTCCCCCTAACCCCTTCCCCTACCTTCCCTCTCCCCTCCCCCCTCCCCACCCATCACCTCTTCCCCCCACCCACCCCCCTTCCCCTCCCCCCTTCTCCCACCCCCCTCCCCCATCAAGTCCATTTTGGGGGTCAGTCAAACCCTCATCACACCCCTATCACCCTTCGCCCTTGCGTCCAGTTGCTTATCGCCGGATTATCGCCCCTCGATTATCATCCCTTCCTCCCCCCCTCCCCCTTCCCCTTTCCCCTCCCCTCCCCCCCCCCCTCTGGTATCGCCCGTCGCCAACGCCCTTGACATAAATTAGAGGCTTGGGGTCCCTTGTGTCATTGTGATCAAGGTTTACGTGTTGGTATCACCTCCTCTCTCCACCCCACCCCACCTCCCCTCCTCCCTCCGGTTCTCTAGTCTCCCCCACATACCGTTCTCTAATTCCCACACACATCGTTCTTTACCCCCCACCCCCACCCACGTACGCCGTTCTCTAGCCCCCACCACACACACAACGTTCTCTAACCCCACCAACACAAACCGTTCTCTTATCCTCCCCCCCACACACAACGTTCTCTAACCCTACCAACACACAACGTTCTCTACCCCCTCCCCCACACCGTTCTCTAACACCCCCCCCCCCCTACACAACGTTCTCTACCTCCCCCTACTACACACACCGTCCTCTAACCCCCTCCCACACACCGTTCGCTAACCTTAAACACACCGTTCTCTACCCCTCACACAACGTTCTTTACCCCCCCCCCCACAAACACCGTGTATGTGTGTGGGGGTGGGGTTGATTCATTGCTTGTGGATGAACTCTTTGGATGAGGATAGGCACAGCAGAGGGATGAATACGCAAGCAAGTGCGAATGGAAACGGCAGAAAAGCGGGCACGAATACCCAACCACACACACACGCGCACGCACACACACACACACACACACACACACACACACACACACACACACACACACACACACACACACACACACACACACACACACACACACACACACACACACACACACACGCGCACGCACACACACACACACACAACGACCTTCCTCCCTCCCTAAACCCACATTCGAAGTCTCGAAACAAAAATACGACATTTATTCATCCAGCCTCCATCCATCCATCCATACCCTCATCTACCCACCATCCATATATACGGACATGCATATATACACAAAAATAGATGCATCTCTGTTTACCGATCAGATAGATATACATATATACATTCACCTATTTATCTACCCGGTAGATATACACGTCCAGACTGATAAATATCTATTTACCTATCAGATAGATATACATTCCTCTATCTATCTATCCAGTAATTATTCACATCTAGACTGATACAAATCTATTTATCTATCAGACAGATATACATTTATACATTCACCCATCTACCGATCCAGTAGATATACACATCTAGACTAATAGATATTTATCATATATAATATACATTCACCTATCTATCTATCCAGTAAATATTCACATCTAAACTGATACAAATCTATTTACCTATCAGACAGATATACATATATAC
>NC_091561.1:38769025-38771525 GCF_042767895.1 Penaeus vannamei
CACACACACACACACACACACACGCACACACACTCGCACGCACACACACACACACACACACACACACTCACACACTCTCACACACACACACACACACACACGGATAAGCTCTGGCTCATATAAACTTAATACACACACAAACACTCACACACGCACACACAGAAATAAACTGGACATACACACAGGTACACAATCACACACATACACTTACATAAACACCTCCCCACCCACCTACACACAAACAAATAAACTCTTGGACACATACCAGATATCAGCAACAAAGAAAATCTCTCTCTCTCCTCCTCCTCTCTCTCTCTCTCTCTCTCTCTCTCTCTCTCTCTCTCTCTCTCTCTCTCTCTCTCTCTCTCTCTCTCTCTCTCACACACACAGAAAATGACTCGTACACGCACACAATCCCCACGTACACACACTCACACAACGCCTCCCCTTACCCTACTCCCCCCTTCCACCTCACACTCACACACTCTTTGGTGAAACAAACATACAAACTCCACTCATGTACGCACATACCCAACCTCAATACATAATAAAAAACAAAACATGCGGTGATTACGTGCAAGGGTATGTCAGTACAGCTGCCCCTCCCTCCCCCTTCCCCCCCTCTCTCTCTCTCTCTCTCTCTCTCTCTCTCTCTCTCTCTCTCTCTCTCTCTCTCTCTCTCTCTCTCTCTCTCTCTCTCTCACTCTCTCTCACTGACCTTGTCTGTCTGACTGTCTACCCCCCCCCACTCTCTCTCTCTTCCTCTGTATTTAAGTCTTTCTCTGTCTGTTTGTCTGTCTTTCCCTGTGTTTGCCTGTCAGTCTGTCACTTTCTCTATCTGTCTGACTGTCTGTCTGTCTTCCAGTCATTCTGTCTGTCTACCTATTCATGCCCTTCGTTCGTGCTCATATAGACACCCGAGCACCAGTCATCACCCGCATAAACAAAACAAACAAACAAACAAACAAACAAACAAACACAAACAGCATCCACTTCCGCCATCCACCCGCGTTTGCTCAACTTGCATTCTGGACCTTTGGCATTTTGGGCAAAAGGGGGGCATGGAGGGGGCGGGGGGGAGGGGGCATGAGGTGGGATGGGGGAGGGAGTGGGTACAGAGAACTCCCTCTACTGGTATATCGGGGTCAGAGATGCCCGGATGCAGCAGCTTGGTCTGTCTCTGTCTCTCTCTCTCTCTCTCTCCTTCTTTCTGTCTGTCTGTCTGTCTCTCTCTCTCTCTCTCCCTCTCCCCCTTTCTCTCTCTCTTCCCCCTCTTTCTCTATCTCTCTCTTCTCCTCTCTCTCTCCCTTCCCCCCTCTCTCTCTCTCCCCTCCCCCTCTCTCTCCTTCCTCCCCCCTCTTCTCTCTCCCTCCTCCCCCTCTCTCTCCTTCTCCTCTCTCCCTCCTCCCTCTCTCTCTCTCTCCCTCCCTCTCTCTCTCTCTCTCCTCCCTCCTTCTCCTTCTTCTTCTCTCCTCTCCTCCTCCCCCCTCTCTCCTCTCCCCTCTCTCTCTTCTTCTTGCATTCCTGTCCTTCACACATCAATACACTGTGAGAAGGATATCGGAAGCCACTATTCACTACACTGGATGTTTACCATGTACACTGAAGCATGATCATGAACAAGTACACTGTACAGAATACCAACACCTCAGGTAAAGTGAGTACACAGTATGAATCTATGAATCCGATATAAGCTGGTACACTGAGTACACTGAATGTGAATCCGACATAAGCTACGTATACTGAGTACCTACACTGACCCTCCCAAAGGTCACGTGTCGAGACGTCGAAGTCCTTGCCGGATTCTCCCATCTCCTCTCCCCCCTCGTCTCCCCCTCTCCCTCCTCGTCTCCCCCTCTCTCTCTTCGTCTCCCCCTCTCCTCCCTCGTCTCCCCCTCTCCCCTATCCCCAGTCTCCCCTCTCTCTCCTCGTCCTCGTCTCCCCTCTCCCCTCGTCTGCCCCTCTCCCCCCTCGGCTCCCACTCTCCCCCCCCCCCCCCCCTCCTCCCTTCCTGCCTAACGGGTCCTGGACACAGATGGTCCCTGTCACAACGGACGTGTTCGCATCTTGAGGCCGAGGAATCCACATGCAGGGATTCGGACACATCGACACAACGGAGAGGTCACATCTTGAAACGGAGAAATCCACAGGCAGGGATTCGGACAGAGGCTCAATAACCTACATTTATAGAATTAAAGTTTCGCAAGAAATAATATAGTTTTTTTTCAAGACTGTATACATGTTAGTACAATTACAATCTAAAAATAAACCCCTTATTCTCTACAATACTTGGTTTAGCACGACTGTTATACATAAAAGTATAAAAGTATATATATGTGTGTGTGTGTGTATGTGTGTGTGTGTGTGTGTGTGTGTGTGTGTGTGTGTGTGTGTGTGTGTGTGTGTGTGTGTGTGTGTGTGTGTGTGTGTGTCTGCGTGTGTGTGTGTGTGTGTGTGTGTGTGTGTGTGTGTGTGTGTGTGTGTGTGTGTGTGTGTGTGT
>NC_091561.1:38773478-38778478 GCF_042767895.1 Penaeus vannamei
AGGGGGAAGGGGGAGGGGGGGGGGGGGTGCGGAGAGTCGAGGGAGGGGGGGGGGGAGGAAGGGGGAGAAGGGGGAGGAGAGAGAGAAGAGGGAGGAGGGGGAAGGGGAGAAGGGAGGAGGGGGGAGGCTGACGGGGTAAAGGGGGAGGGGAGGGGGAGGAGGAAGGTGGGGGAGAAGAAGAGGGGAGGGGAATGAGGCAGTGCAAGTTTTTGCCTAAGAGCTTCACGGAGACGGCCGGGTCAGTGCACAAATCTCACGTGCAAGACACACACACGCACACACACACACAACATACATACAACAACATACACACACACACACACAACACACACACACACACACACACAAACACACACACACACACACAAACCACACACACACACACACAAAAAACACACACACACAACACACACACACACAAACACACACACACACACACACACACATACACACACACACACACACACACACACACACACACACACACACACACACACACACACACACACACACACACACACACACACACATAGTTGCACGAAAATATCTATATATATAAGCACCTGACTCGTCGCATATTAATTAAACTGCCAAACGATAACACCAACTAACAATGCGGCCAAACGGTTCACGAGTAAATTCGACACATTTTTCTTTTCGAAATACAAACCCTAAATACAATGGTGCTAATATTTTTAAAGATGTTCTCTCAACATTTTTTCTCATCTTCGACCAATAATTTATAAATAAAAAATCGGATATCTTTTAAACATTGGGAGGATAAATATTTTGTTTCATTTTTGTATTCTTTTTAGATGAATTCGTGGGGAGGGATGTCGAGATAGGTATAAATAGATAGACATAAAGATAGAGAAAACTGGGGGAGGGAGGGAAGGATGAGGTCAGAGAAAGAGCAAAATAGAGAGCGAGAGAGAGAGAGAGAGAGAGAGAGAGAGAGAGCGAGAGAGAGAGAGAGAGAGAGAGAGAGAGAGAGAGAGAGAGAAAGAAAAAAAAAGAGAGTGGGAGAGAAAGAGAGATTGAGAACCTACACAATTCAGACAAAGAACGCACAGGGAAAAAGCGAGAGAAAAGAAACAGAGAGATAAAAAAAAAAAAAAAAAAAAAAAACATGAAATAAGATTTGGCGAATCAACATGGATTTGCGTGACCCCGTGATCCATTTCTCAGGCCAAGCTCCTCCCCCCCAGCGAGCGTCTGACCTCAGCTGTTTCGCGGTCACCCTCAGCCGGAGCAGCGGGCGAAATTACATCCATAAAATACCCGAAAGGCACAAACACCTCCGACGCATCACGGCGGTTTACGATGTCAAAGCGGATGACCTTTTTCCCCCTCCCTCCCTCCTTCCTTCCCTCCATATTCGTCTTCCCTCCTTCCTTCCCTCCTCCTCCCCTTTTCCTCCCTTTCCTGTCCCCCCCCCAAACACCGTCCTTCCTCCTTTCCCTTTTTCCCACCCCCTTTTTTTCCTCCTTCCTTCCTTCCCCCCTTTCCTTCCACACGTCTTCCCCTTCCTTCCCCCCTCCACTCGTCTTCCCTCCTTCCTTTCCTCCACACTTGTTTTCCCCCTCCCTCTTCCCTTTCCTCCACACTCGTCTTCCCTCCCCCTTCCCCCCAACACTCGTCTCCCTCCCCCTTCCTCCCTCCCACCTCGTCTTCCCTCCCTCCTTCCTTTCCCCCCTCCACACTCGTCCTCCCTCCCTCCTTCCTTTTCCCACATTCGTCCTTCCCTCCTCCTTCCTTCCTTTCCTCCACACCGTCCTTCCCTCCCTCTTCCTTCCCTCCACACCCCCCTTTCCCCCCTTCCTTTCTCCCCTCCACTAACCTCCACACTTGTCTTTTCTTCTCCCTCCCTTCTTTTTTCTTCCTTCCCCCTTTTTCCCCTTTTCCCTTCCTTCCTTCCTCCCTCCCCTCCCTTCCTCAATTCTTCACACTTGTCTCCTTCCCTCCTTCTAACTCTCATATCATTTTCCCTCCATTGCTTCATTCCCTTATCTTCCCTCTCCATTTTCCCTCCACACCCGTCTCTATCTCCATCTACTTCTCCCATTAATTTCTCTCCTCTCTTCCTTCTTCTTTCTCTCTCTCTCCCCTCCGTTTACCTCCCCCAACAATCCCCTCCCCCCCCCCCTACCCTCCTCCCACCCCCACCCCACACCGTCTCCCCCCACCCCCTTCCCCCCCCCCCCCTCTTTCCCCCCCATCCACACCGTCTCCGCCCCCCCTACCCCCCCCACCGTCTCCCCCCCCACCCCCCCCACCGTCTCCCTCCACCCCCATCCACACCGTTCCTCCCCCCTCCCCCACCGCACTCCCCGCCCCAACACACTTTTCCTTCTCCCTCGCCTTCGTCTGACCTGCAACCTACAACCTGCAACTCCCACCTGGCTCCCGGTTGCAGGTAACTCGACGTGCTGTGGACCCGCCTCTGCGTCGATCCCACGCTCTCTCTCTCTCTCTCTCTCTCTCTCACTCTCTCTCTCTCACTCACTCTCTCTCTCTCTCTCTCTCTCTCTCTCTCTCTCTCTCTCTCTCTCTCTCTCTCTCTCTCTCTCTCTCTCTCTCTCTCTCTCTCTTCACGCCCACGACCTCCGACGCCCACGCTCCTCGTCCTCCAAATTCTTCCCTGCTTTTCTTAATTATTTTCCTTCTTCTCCAGCTCTTCTTCGTCTTCCTCTTCTTCCTCCCTCCCTTCCTCCCCTTTTCTTTCCCCTCCCCCTTCTCCACTTCCCTCCTCCCTTTTTTCCTTCCCCCCTTCCCTCTTCCCCTTTTCATTCTCCTCTCATTTTCTTTACAACTTCTTCTCTTTGTCCCCCCTCCTCCTCCCCTTTTTTCCTTCCCCTTCGCCTCCTCCCATTTTCATTCCCCTTCTCCTTTCCTTCTCATCCTCCTCCCCTTTTCATTCCCCTTCTCCTCCTCAACCTCCCCTTTTCTTTCTCCTTCTCCTCAACCTCCCCTTTTCTTTCTCCCTCTCCTCCCCCTCCCCCCTTATTCAACAAAGACAGCCATCTCCCTGGTTCTCTTACACACGTCCTCGCATACCGTGTGCCATGTAGCTCCCCAACTATGCAGAAAAAATATGCGAAAAAAGAGTAACAGTAACCGGTTATTTGCTTCGTCTGACGAGGACCTCTTGACGCGTTCGAAACGTGACGTTCATTTTTTTTTAAGTTCATGTACTGGATTTCTTCTGTTTTTTTTTTAAATCTTTGGGTACATGTTACTGTACTTGTGTTTGTGTGTGTCTTTGGATATTGTGGCTTTTGATATGGTATGTGTCACGTTTCAGTAACAGAAACGGATAAAAAAATCAGTTACACAGTACACAAATAGACAAGTAAACGAAAAGAAAACAGTTAAAAATAAATAAAAGAAATCCAGCACAGAAAACGAAAAAGAAAATACAGAAAACGAAAATCGAAAAAAATAGTAGAAAATCGGGGGAAAAAATCCGTAACAGAAAACGAAACCCGAAAAAAATCATATTACAGAACACGAAAGCCAAAAAAAACAGAACCCCCCCCTCAAAAAAAAAATAATAATAATAATAAAAAATAAAAATAAATAAAAATAAATAAATCAAATCACTGAAAATAATAATAATAACAATAATAATAATAATAATAATAATAATAATAATAATAATAATAATAAATAAAAATAAAAATAAACAAATAAAATAAAATCACTGAAATTCGTTCCGTTCCATTTCAATTGACTTCCTTATTACCACTTACCACTACTACGCCCCCCGCCCCCCGCCCCCCGCCCCCCGCCCTCCGCACTCGGTCGCAACTCCGCAGACGCGACACCCGCCTCCGGAATGGGGACGGCGCATCCTGTCCGTGGGCGCGGACCTTAACGGCTGCTGCGGACTTTAATGGGCGCGGACCTTATACAGCAGGTGAACCCATCGCCGAAACAAAAACAAAAACAAAAAAACTGTTCTGTATTCTTGCAATCCTGACGAGATGGGGGGGAGGGGAGGAGGGGAAGGAGGGAGGGAGATAGGAAGGGGGGGGAGAGGGAGGATGGGAGAGAGAAGAAAAAAGACAAAGGAAGAAAGAAAGAACTACAATTCCTGCAATGGAAACAAACCAAATCTCAGCCCAACTTTACCCTCCCTTCCCCCCTCCCCTCTCCCCGCAAATAAAAGGGGAAAAACACAAGCAAGGACCCACCGCTTCTTCTCGTCCCCTCCCCCCTTCATCCCCCGTTCGCTCCCAATCGTCTCCCAGCGCCAAATACTACCCATCCTCTCCGTCCTCCTAGGTCATCGCCACCCACTCCGCCCCCCTTTCCATCTCAATCCCCTTCACTCCGCCCCCTTCCACCTTTCCACCCTTCCCTCCTCCCACCCCCTCCACCTTCACCGCAAGCCCCTCCCTCTACCCCCTCTCCTCTTAACCCTTGCCCCCTTTCCCCTCCCTCCTCCCCTCTCCACCCCTCCCCTCCTCCCTCCTTCCACCTTTCCACCCCTCCCTCCTTCCCCCCCTCCCCTCTCCCTCCTCCCACCTTCCCCTCTCCACCCCTCACTCCCTCATCCCTTTTCCTCCCTCCCTTCTCCCTCCTTCCCTCTCCACCCTTCCCTTTCCCCCTTCCACTTTTCCACCAACTACCCTTCCCCCTCTCCCTCCTCCCTCCTTCCCCCTCTCCACCCCTCCCTTCCCTCCCTCCCCCCCTCTCACCCTCCCTCCTTCCCCATCCCCCTCTCCACCCCGCCCCCTCCCCTATTTTTCACCCTCCCTTAACAATCCGTTATGTGCCCCCCTCAACTATGGCACCGCATCGTTCAGCGAGATTCCCTGGGGCTATGGCACGACCCGCGGTGCCCGGCTTTTAATATATAGGCCACAGGAATCGCGGGACTCGGATGCCGGCGTCGCGAAAAGGCCTTATTACAGCTGGAAGGTGGACAGATGGATGGGTGGGTGGATAGGTGGGTGAGTGGGTGGATAGGTGGATAGGTGGGTGAGTGGGTGGAT
>NC_091561.1:38793478-38800978 GCF_042767895.1 Penaeus vannamei
CTTCCTCTTCCTCCTCCTCCTCACTTCCTCTTCCTCCTCCTCCTCACTTCCTCTTCCTCCTCCTCCTCACTTCCTATTCCTCCTCCTCCTCTCACTTCCTCTTCCTCCTCCTCCTCTCACTTCCTCTTCCTCCTCCTCCTCTCACTTCCTCCTCTTCCTCTTCCTCTTCCTCCTCCTCCCACTTCCTCCTCCTCTCCCTCCTCCTCACACCTCCTCCTCCTCTCTCTCCCCCTCACACTTCTTCTTCCTCTTCCTCCTCCTCTCACTTCTTCTTCCTCTTCCTCCTCCTCTCACTTCCTCTTCCTCCTCCTCTCACTTCCTCTTCCTCCTCCTCTCACTTCCTCTTCCTCCTCCTCTCACTTCCTCTTCCTCCTCCTCTCACTTCCTCTTCCTCCTCCTCTCCCTTCCTCTTCCTCCTCCTCTCACTTCCTCTTCCTCCTCCTCTCACTTCCTCTTCCTCCTCCTCTCACTTCCTCTTCCTCTTCCTCCTCCTCTCACTTCCTCTTCCTCTTCCTCCTCCTCTCACTTCCTCTTCCTCTTCCTCCTCCTCTCACTTCCTCTTCCTCTTCCTCCTCCTCTCACTTCCTTTTCCTCCTCCTCTCACTTCCTCTTCCTCCTCTCTCATCTCTTCCTCTTCCTCTTCTCTCATCTCTTCCTCCTCCTCCTCCTCCCCCATCTCATCTCTTCCTCCTCCTCCTCCTCCTCCCCCCTCTCACCTCTTCCTCCTCCTCCTCCTCCCCCCCTTTTACCACCACCTCCTCCTCCTCCCCCCTCTCACCTCTTCCTCCTCCTCCTCCTCCCCCCTCTCACCTCTTCCTCCTCCTCCTCCTCCCCCCTCTCACCTCTTCTTCCTCCTCCTCCCCCCCCCTCTTACCACCACCTCCTCCTCCTCCTCCCCTCTCACCACCACCTCCTCCTCCTCCTCCCCTCTTACCACCACCTCCTCCTCCTCCTCCCCTCTCACCACCACCTCCTCCTCCTCCTCCCCTCTCACCCTCTCTGTATGTGTTCGCTTATTTGTGTTTGTGTGTCTGTCTCTATGTGTGTCTTTTTATCTATATGTCTATTTATATGCGGTTTTACCTAGTTCATACCTCTCAACTCACCTCCTTATCAGTTTGAAGAATTCTTGACAGTTCGATGATGATTCATGGCAGGATGACAGGCTGGTGATTATCATTTGACAACTGGCCGTTAGTTGATGATAATTATTTGATATACTACTTAGTCATTTTGGACATGTTTCACTCAAATCAATCACTACCGACGTTTTCTGTGGATCTCCAACTCCATAATACATAACTGTTGTTTTAATTTTATTAGATGGTTTATTATCCAAAAAAACATAGCTGCTGTTTTCAATACTATTAGATGGTTTATCAAAATTGTGCGAGGCTCGATCTAATGAATAGTTATTATACGGACATGTATGCATATACACAGGAATAAATGCATATCTATCAGTCTAGACGTGAACATCTACCGTAAAGATAGATAATCTATATGTATCTGATAGATTGGCAGATATGCATTTATTTCTGTGTATATGCATGCCTGGATATACGAATATTTATTGGACCGGAACTCTCACGATTTTAAGAAACCGGCGGTATGTTTAGGGTATCTTGCAATATTTTTAGTTGATGTATCTATTGACACAAACGTTTTCAGGGAGGCTTTCTGTTTATGCACATTCTTTCATAAGTATCTTCATATACTAACCACAGAAGTGTAAAAATATTGCTCTAATTGATCTTTAAGGCAATTCCATGTTCGTCGCCAGCATGGTTGTGTTCGAGCTTCGTATAACCTAAAATACGGTTAATTATACGCCCTCTTGTAGGATGCTGCTTAATTAATCAAGATCTTTGTATGAATGTTAGTAGTCTATATACTTGTCGGTAGGTGACGCGCGTACATAGAAAACGGAATGTTGGGGGTGACTTAAATATAACGTAAGTGTATTATTAGTAATGGCCTAATGCAAGGTACTAAACTGAATAGAAACAGTGTAAATGATTTATATACATTACACTTTCCACTTTTCACTGGTTCTATTCGGAAATCTAAATAACTTTTATGTTTCTTTATTTTTAAACTTTTGAATTAAAACTTCTTGTTTATCCTATAATAACTTGAGTCTTCCTGAGACTTGACTAGAGGCAGTGATCACCCTATTTTCTCCTTGCCTTTAGTGTTGTAGTTTTTTTTCCCTTCAAAAATTCATAATGGCTCATTTCCGTTAAATTGGTGCCCATCTAGTGGTTAGTGTTTCAATTATTAGCGTTTGTTTTTCATTTCTATAAATAGGGACTTCATACACGAGTTCCCGCCATTTCCGCAAATGATACGAATGCGACGCTAGAGCCATGGTTTCGGCGATCACTGGAGCTAGTAAATCATGATTACCTGTATATCACGATGTAAAAATGAATTCAAGATTGTAATACAAGTAATAGATTTGCAAGATTCAAAGTGAAGTGTAAGCCGTTGCTATGGGTAGTAAATAAGTTAGAGACATCTTCAGCCGAAGTCTGGGCCGTATCATCGCATTCGTTCATTCAGCATTAAGGCTTCCTTATAGTTAGTAACGGTCTATCTATCATATCTTCATCTACTGAATGCCCTCTTTATGTTTCCGATCATTATATCCTCTTTGTTTAAATTCGTTTCCCAGTATTGTGTCCTAAAATTACTTGTTCTCATTGATAACTGTCTGCAACCTTGAACTTCTTTGACTTTAAACTGAGTTTAAGGTTTTTTTCTCAGTTTCGAGGTGGCTTTCCAGCATGTTTACATCAGTCCAAGTTATCTGTGATATATTAGACGATGTATGAAAAGTAAGTTATTTTCCTCCTATTTTCACAAAGGATTAACTGCTTTGTAATTGCCAATGACGAATGTGTACTTGTAAACATGGAATTAAACAAATATTGAAGAAAAGTGTATGAACACATTTACGACACATTCATCAGGGCGAGGTCCACCAAGCAAATATTGTGCAAATACTATAAATTCGCGATGTATTACAAAAGAAAGAGGGGAACAAGGAAAGGAAAAAAAAGGGGTGGGGGAGAGAGAAGAAAAAGGAATACAAAAATGAGAAATACAAACATACCTTTATTTTTATTATTATTATTATTATTATTATTTTAGATTTTATTTACTTATTTATTTATTTTTACAGCAAAGGCCTTCAATACTACTTGGCCAACTATGGTCCTCTGGCAAGAATTATAATCACCGACGTCATGGATTCTTTCGGCATCGCTAAGAACATGCAGATGGCCATTCCTATTATCGTGAAGGTAAGCATGGCGTGAATTTAAATAATGATATATTATTTTATAGGTAGATCAGGCAGTCTGAAGAATTCGAATGTTAACCAAAAAATCCTGTACAATTTGCTTTTTTTACATGACATTGCTGTAATCAGAGATGTCGGATTTAGGGTTCATAATAGAGAGAAATTTACAAATTTTATCTGTGGTTGAGGTATGTTGGTTGCCGGAGGTAGGCACGGAGGCCGCGGCGGTCGTTTGTTGTGTAGATCCGCGGACTCTTGGTATTTGCCAGTTAATCTACTTGTCACAGATCACACACTTTGAACTGTATCAAGTGTAGAAATTGAATGCATAAGTAATGTATTGTACATATAATCCTCATTTATTTAGCAATTGTTGAAAATTTCGTTATATATATCTAACACCCCCAGAAACATGATGAACAACCGACAAAAACACACACACAAACAAGCAAGCAAACCAAACCAAACCAAACCAAACCAAACCAAACCAAACCAAACCAAACCATTCCCACACCAACAAACCAAACGAAACCATTCCCACACCAACAAACCAAACCAAACCAAACCATTCCCACACCAACAAACCAAACCAAACCAAACCAAACCAAACCAAACCATTCCCACACCAACAAACCAAACCAAACCAAACCAAACCAACCCAAACCAAACCAAACCATTCCCACACCAACAAACCAAACGAAACCAAACCAAACCATTCCCACACCAACAAACCAAACCAAACCAAACCAAACCAAACCAAACCAAACCAAACCAAACCAAACCATTCCCACACCAACAAACCAAACCAAACCAAACCAAACCAAACCAAACCAAACCAAACCATTCCCACACCAACAAATCAAACCAAACCAAACCAAAACAAACCAAACCAGACCATTCCCACACCAACAAACCAAGCCAAACCAAACCTAACCAAACCAAACCAAACCAAACCATTCCCACACCAACAAACCAAACCAAACCAAACCAAACCAAACCAAACCATTCCCACACCAACAAACCAAACCAAACCAAACCAAACCAAACCAAACCAAACCAAACCATTCCCACACCAACAAACCAAACCAAACCAAACCAAACCAAACCAAACCAAACCAAACCATTCCCACACCAACAAACCAAACCAAACCAAACCAAACCAAACCAAACCAAACCAAACCATTCCCACACCAACAAACCAAACCAAACCAAACCATTCCCACACCAACAAACCAAACCAAACCAAACCAAACCATTCCCACACCAACAAACCAAACCAAACCAAACCAAACCAAACCAAACCAAACCATTCCCACACCAACAAACCAAACCAAACCAAACCAAACCATTCCCACACCAACAAACCAAACCAAACCAAACCAAACCAAACCAAACCATTCCCACACCAACAAACCAAACCAAACCAAACCATTCCCACACCAACAAACCAAACCAAACCAAACCAAACCAAACCAAACCAAACCATTGCCACACCAACAAACCAAACCAAACCAATCCAAACCAAACCAAACCATTCCCACACCAACAAACCAAACCAAACCAAACCATTCCCACACCAACAAACCAAACCAAACCAAACCAAACCAAACCAAACCATTCCCACACCAACAAACCAAACCAAACCAAACCAAACCAAACCAAACCAAACGAAACCATTCCCACACCAACAAACCAAACCAAACCAAACCATTCCCACACCAACAAACCAAACCAAACCAAACCAAACCAAACCAAACCATTCCCACACCAACAAACCAAACCAAACCAAACCAAACCAAACCAAACCAAACCAAACCATTCCCACACCAACAAACCAAACCAAACCAAACCATTCCCACACCAACAAACCAAACCAAACCAAACCAAACCAAACCAAACCAAACCAAACCAAACCAGACCAGACCACTCCCACACCAACAAACTCCATAAATACCCCCTCCTCTCATAGATGCTGGTCATTGGCGTCTACGGCGTGATGCAGTTCGAACCCAGCCTGTCAGGTTTCCAGAGAACCATTCAATCTTCTTACGTTTTTCTCCGCCATTTCAACACCCCAGAACTGCGCATGGTGAATGACATCACAGACAGGGTGTTTGATGTGATTGACGACTCGGCTTTTGTGGTGTAGTTGGAGTTGGAGTGATGATGAGGGTGGTGAGTTGGGGAAAAAATGGTAGATTGTGTGATTTGAAAAAGAAGAAAGAGAAAGATAGTGTGATGAGCTGAATAGTAAATGATAGATTGTGATTTGAAAAAAAAAATGATAGGGTGATGAGTTGATAAGAAAATAATAGGTTGTGTGATTTGGAAAGAAAATGATAGATTGTGTGATTTGAAAATAAAAAAATGATAGTGTGATGAATTGAAAAGAAAATGATAGATTATGTGGTACGTTGGAAACAAAATGAGAGTTGTAGTGATACTGTGTAATAAAGGTAGAATGTTTATTAATGTTTTTTATTGTCCTTTTGTGGATTCTGTTTGGAGTTTTATCTATTTTTGTAATCAATAAGTAGGGATTACTTCTAGTTTAAAGTATATTAAGGTTGGAAAAGTGTGGTGATGCTGAAAGTTCCAAAAAGAATTTATTGGTCAGATTAGTCCACGATTTGTTTTACCAAACATATTTCCAGAAGTATTTTTATTTAAATATTTTTTCAGTCAAAGATTTGTTTTCCGATTTTTCTTTCTTTAGTTTGTTTTTTCTTTTGACTGACTTGACAATGTTAGTACTGAGTACATGACGTCGTGTATATATGAAATCAGAGGAAAATTATAATATACTGATTATCGTAGTTGTATTAAATCAGTATCGATTATAATCACAAATACTATTACTGAATGAATTTATAAGGATTGTTAATAATAATCTTAAACTGTGGTGGTGATTGTGATATTAATGGAGATTGTAATTAACACACAGGTAGTTCAAGCAATGCTAAAGAGATGATACATAGTGGAAGAACAGTAAATATATAGCCAAAAAAGTAGATGTTTATGAAACTGACACTAACAAGGTACTGCCATGAGAGTGGTTCTGATGATAAAAGTAACCATGTGAATTACAAAACTATACTAATGTGAGCAATGTTAAGATAGGGTAATAGACATAACGAGAATTGTATAATGGTAATGATGGTTATAATGATAACGATAACGGTATTGGTGTTAACAATCTCAATAACAAAATTTAGCAGTAATAATAAGACACGATAATTATGAATAACATATGTATCATCATAAATCACGCTCATACATTTAACAGAATATGATGAATTATAATGATAAGATATAACATTTATAATTATTAATTACTCTAAAGTAATATTAAAGATTTTAGGCCCGTACTTTTAAAACCTTTCGCCAGGGCTGGCGAAGGGTTTCGCCGGGCGATCCGGAATTTCGTACTTTTAAAATCATGCCTGGCGAACGTTCGCCAGGGCTGGCGAAAGATCATATTGGAACAGCCTGGCGAAGAGAGCTGTTTGAATACCATTTTCTTGCTTTCAAATTATAAATTAGTAACATATTTGTGTATGATAGGATGTAGGAATCACATTGAAATTATAAAATATCTTAAAATCATCATTTGATATGAAATAACGTATATACGTATTTTTTTCAAGACCTTCGATGTTCCAGTCGAGAGCTCAAGACATCAGCTGTTTTCCTACCCCCCTACCCCTACCCCCCACCCTCGAGATGACTTATTTAGATTTAGGTTGTTGTTATTTTGGTTGTAAGGATAATGTTCTTTTCACAAATATTACCAGAAGTGTTTTTATGGCGGCATGTTTACTTTACGCTATAGAAACATAGCTGTAGTGCTCCACCGCCCTATAATGAGACGTCTTTAATGATACCCTTGTAGGCCTACAGTTCAATATCTTACATCAGTTAGGAATAGTAAAATAGTAATTTTTAAACTTGTTAAAGTATAAAGTTATTTTTTGTATAAAAGTATAAGGTTGATATAGTATAGTATAAAGTACTTTTAAAACCTTTCGCCAATGCTGGCGTTCGCCTGGCGAAGCTTCGCCAGGCGAACATCTGAGTGAGGGAGGCCTTACTTTTAAACTAAGGCAGGTGTTCGCCAGGCCTGGCGAACGAAAGGGATCGCCAGGCGCTAACATCTTGGATTCCTGATAAATCTAGCGCTTCGGCGAATAAAA